>NW_026735298.1:0-143000 GCF_949786415.1 Peromyscus eremicus | reverse complement strand
AGTGACTCTTCTTATCAGAAAACACCTCTTGCTCGTAGGACCAGAAACTGCATGGGATTCAACTCCATTTCTGACTGGGAAACAAACACTAGCTCTCCTTACAAGAAACACCTCTGCTTTTGAGAAAAGAGCACTCTTCTACTCTACTTTTTTTCCTATGGGGTCTCAACAGTGAGCTTGCTCAGAACAAAAGAACTGTGCTTCCTACATACACGGGCCATATCTAGTTCAACTCTGCTTAGGAAACTGACAAGATCAGTAGCTCCTCTTCAGTCCAATACACTGTACTTGCTGGGAACAGACGTGAGTGCTATTTGCACTGTGTATGGCAATGGGAGCGCAATAGAGACTTTCCTTACCAGAAAACAAATGTTGCTCTTAAACCAAAAACTGCATGTGATTCAATTCCATTTAGAACTGGGAAACAAACGCTAGCTCGCCTTAAAAGAAACACACTCTGCTTTTGAGAAAAGAGCACTCTTCTACTCTACTGTGTTTCCTAAGATTTCCGAACAGTGAGCTTCTTCAGAACAAAAGAACTGTGCTTCCTACACACACGGGCCATATCTAGTTCAACTCTGCTTAGGAAACTGACAAGAACTGTAGCTCCTCTTCAGTCCAATACACTGTACTTGCTGGGAACAGACACGAGTGTTATTTGCACTGTGTATGGTAATGTGAACTCAATAGTGACTTTCCTTACAAGAAAACTGCTCTTGCTCGTAGGACCGAAAACTGCATGTGATTCAACTCCATTTAGAACTGGGAAACAAACACTAGCTCGCCTTACAAGAAACACACTCTGCTTTTGAGAAAAGAGCACTCTTCTACTCTCTTGTGTTTCCTATAGGGCCAGAACAGTGAGCTTGCTCAGAACAAAAGAACTGTGCTTCCTAGACACACGGGCCATGTCTAGTTCAATTCTGCTTAGGAAACTGACAAGAACAGTAGATCCTCTTCAGTCCAATACACTGTACATGCTGCTATCAGATGCTAGTGCTATTTGCCCTGTGTATGAAAATGGGAGCACAATAGTGACTCTTCTTATCAGAAAACAACTCTTGCTCGTAGGACCAGAAACTGCATGAGAATCAACTCCAATTAGGCCTGGGAAACAAACACTAGCTCGCCTTACAAGAAACACACTCTGCTTTTGAGAAAAGAGCACTCTTCTACTCTACTTTTTTTCCTATGGGGTCCGAACAGTGAGCTTGCTCAGAACAAAAGAACTGTGCTTCCTACACACACAGGCCATATCTAGTTCAACTCTGCTTAGGAAACTGACAAGAAAAGAGCTCCTCTTCAGTCCAATACACTGTACATGCTGTGAACAGACGCGAGTGCTATTTGCACTGTGTATGACAATGGGAGCACAATAGTGACTTTTCTTACCAGAAAACAACTCTTGCTCATAGGACAAAAAACTGCATGTGATTCAAGTCCATTTGGAACTGGAAAATAAACGCTAGCTCGCCTTACAAGAAACACACGCTGCTTTTGAGAAAAGAGCACACTTCTAGTCTACTGTGTTTCCTTTGGGGTCCGAACAGTGAGCTTGCTCAGAACAGAAGAACTGTGCTTCCTACACACACGGCCATATCTAGTTAAATTCTGCTTAAAAAACTGACAAGAACAGTAGCTCCTCTTCAGTCCTATACACTGTAATTGCTGGGAACAGACGCGTGTGCTATTTGCTTTGTGTATGACAATGGGAGCGCAATAGTGACTCTTCTTAAGAGAAAACAACTCTTGCTCGTAGGACCAGAAACTGCATGGGATTCAACTCCATTTCTGACTGGAAAACAAACACTAGCTCTCCTTACAAGAAACACACTCTGCTTTTGAGAAAAGAACACTCTTCTACTCTACTGTGTTTCCTATGGCGTCTGAACAGTGAGCTTGCTTTCAACAAAAGAACTGTGCTTCCTACATATACGGGCCATATCTAGTTCAACTCTACTTAGGAAACTAACAAGAAGAGTAGCTCCTCTTCAGTCCAATACACTGTACTAGCTGGGAACAGACGCGAGTGCTATTTGCACACTGTATGGCAAAGGGAGCACAATAGTGACTCTTCTTACCAGAAAACAACTCTTGCTCGTAGGACCAAAAACTGCATGTGATTAAACTCCATTTAGGACTGGGAAACAAACGCTAGCTCGCATTACAAGAAACACACTTTGCTTTTGAGAAATGAGCACTCTTTTACCCTACTGTGTTTTTTATGGGGTCCGAACAGTGAGCTTGCTCAGAAAAAAAGAACTGTGCTTCCTACACACACGGGCCATATCTATTTCAACTCTGGTTAGGAAACTGACAAGAACAGTAGCTCCTTATTAGTCCAATACATTGTACTTGCTGGGAATAGACGCGAGTGCTATTTGCACTGTGTATGGCAATGGGAGCTCAATAATGACTCTTCTTACCAGAAAAAAACTCTTGCTCATAGGACCAAACACTGCATGTGATTCAACTCAATTAAGAATTGGGAAATAAACGCTAGCTCGCCTTACAAGAAACACACTCTGCTTTTGAGAAAAGAGCACTCTTCTACTCTACTGTGTTTCCTAAGGGACCAGAACAGTTTGCTTGCTCAGAACAAAAGAACTGTGCTTCCTACACACAAGGTTTATATCTAGTTCAACTCTGCTTAGGAATCTAACAAAAACAGTAGCTCCTATTCAGTCAAACACACTGTACTTGCTGGGAACAGAGGCGAGTGCTATTTGCACTGTGTATGGCAATGGGAGCGCATAGTAACTCTTCTTTCCAGAAAACAACTCTTGCTCGTAGGACCAGAAACTGCACGGGATTCAACTCCATTTAGGACTGGGAAACAAACGCTAGCTCGCCTTACAATAAACACACTCTGCTTTTGAGAGAAGAGCACTCTTCTACTCTACTGTGTTTTCTATGGGGTCCAAACAGTGAGCTTGCTAGGAACAAAAGAACTGTGCTTCCTACACACTTGGCCATATCTAGTATAATTCTGCTTAGGAAACTGACAAGAACAGTAGATCCTCTTCAGTCCAATACACTGTACATGCTGGTAACAGACGCCAGTACTATTTGCCCTGTGTATGACAATGGGAGAGCTATAGTGACTCTTCTTACCAGAAAAAAGTCTTGCTCCTAGAATCAGAAACTGCATGTGATTCAACTCCATTTAGGACTGGGAAACAAACGCTAGCTCGCCTTACAAGAAACACACTCTGCTTTTGAGAAAAGAGCACTCTTCTACTCTACTGTGTTTCCTATGAGGTCCGAACAGTGAGCTTGCTCAGAATAAAAGAACTGTGCTTCCTACACACACGGGCCGTATCTAGTTCAAATCTGCTTAGGAAACTGACAAGAACAGTAGCTCCTCTTCAGTCCAATATACTATACTTGCTGGGAACAGACGCGAGTGCTATTTGCACTGTGTATGGCAATGGGAGCGCAATAGTGACTTTCCTTACCAGAAAACAACTCTTGCTCGTAGGACCAAAAACTGGATGTGATTCAACTCCATTTAGGACTGGGAAACAAACGCTAGCTCGCATTACAAGAAACACACTGTGCTTTTGAGAAATGAGCACTCTTTTACCCTACTGTGTTTTTTATGGGGTCCGAACAGTGAGCTTGCTCAGAAAAAAAGAACTGTGCTTCCTACACACACGGGCCATATCTATTTCAACTCTGCTTAGGAAACTGACAAGAAAAGTAGCTCCTTATTAGTCCAATACACTGTACTTGCTGGGAATAGACGCGAGTGCTATTTGCACTGTGTATGGCAATGGGAGCTCAATAATGACTCTTCTTACCAGAAAAAAACTCTTGCTCATAGGACCAAACACTGCATGTGATTCAACTCAATTAAGAACTGGGAAATAAACGCTAGCTCGCCTTACAAGAAACACACTCTGCTTTTGAGAAAAGAGCACTCTTCTACTCTACTGTGTTTCCTAAGGGACCAGAACAGTTTGCTTGCTCAGAACAAAAGAACTGTGCTTCCTACACACAAGGTTCATATCTAGTTCAACTCTGCTTAGGAATCTAACAAAAACAGTAGCTCCTATTCAGTCAAACACACTGTACTTGCTGGGAACAGAGGCGAGTGCTATTTGCACTGTGTATGGCAATGGGAGCGCATAGTAACTCTTCTTTCCAGAAAACAACTCTTGCTCGTAGGACCAGAAACTGCACGGGATTCAACTCCATTTAGGACTGGGAAACAAACGCTAGCTCGCCTTACAATAAACACACTCTGCTTTTGAGAGAAGAGCACTCTTCTACTCTACTGTGTTTTCTATGGGGTCCAAACAGTGAGCTTGCTAGGAACAAAAGAACTGTGCTTCCTACACACTTGGCCATATCTAGTATAATTCTGCTTAGGAAACTGACAAGAACAGTAGATCCTCTTCAGTCCAATACACTGTACATGCTGGGAACAGACGCCAGTACTATTTGCCCTGTGTATGACAATGGGAGCGCTATAGTGACTCTTCTTACCAGAAAAAAGTCTTGCTCCTAGAATCAGAAACTGCATGTGATTCAACTCCATTTAGGACTGGGAAACAAACGCTAGCTCGCCTTACAAGAAACACACTCTGCTTTTGAGAAAAGAGCACTCTTCTACTCTACTGTGTTTCCTATGAGGTCCGAACAGTGAGCTTGCTCAGAATAAAAGAACTGTGCTTCCTACACACACGGGCCGTATCTAGTTCAAATCTGCTTAGGAAACTGACAAGAACAGTAGCTCCTCTTCAGTCCAATATACTATACTTGCTGGGAACAGACGCGAGTGCTATTTGCACTGTGTATGGCAATGGGAGCGCAATAGTGACTTTCCTTACCAGAAAACAACTCTTTCTTGTAGGAACAAAAACTGCATGTGATTCAACTCCATTTAGGACTGGGAAACAAACGCTAGCTCGCCTTACAAGAAACACACTGTGCTTTAGAGAAATGATCACTCTTCTTCTGTACTGTGTTTCCTATAGGGCCAAAACAGTGAGCTTGCTCAGAACAAAAGAACTGTGCTTCCTACACACATGGGCCATATCTAGTTCAATTCTGCTTAGGAAACTGACAAGAACAGTAGATCCTCTTCAGTCCAATACAATGTACATGATGGGAACAGACGCCAGTGCTATTTGCCCTTTGTATGACAATGGGAGTGCAATAGTGACTCTTCTTACCAGAAAACAACTCTTGCTCGTAGGACCAGAAACTTCATGTGATTCAACTCCATTTAGGACTGGGAAACAAACGATAGCTCACCTTACAAGAAACACACTCTGCTTTTGAGAAAAGAGCAGTCTTCTACTCTACTGTGTTTCCTATGGGGTCTGAACAGTGAGCTTGCAAGAAAAAAATGAACTGTGCTTCCTACACACACGGGCCATATCTAGTTCAACTCTGCTTAGGAAACTGACTAGAAGAGTATCTCCTCTTCAGTCCAATACACTGTACTTGCTGGGAACAGACGCAAGTGCTATTTGCACTCTGTATGGCAATGGGAGCACAATAGTGACTTCCCTTACCAGAAAACAACTCTTGCTCGTAGGACCAAAAACTGGATGTGATTCAACTCCATTTAGGACTGGGAAACAAACGCTAGCTCGCCTTATGAGAAACACACTCTGCTTTTGAGAAAAGGGCACTCTTCTACTCTAATGTGTTTCTTATAGGGCCAGAAGAGTGAGCTTTCTCAGAACAAAAGAACTGTGCTTCCTACACACACAGGCCATATCTAGTTCAACTCTGCTTAGGAAACTGACAAGAACAGTAGATCCTCTTCAGTCCAATACACTGTACATGCTGGGAGCAGACACCAGTGCTATTTGCCTTGTGCATGGCAATGGGAGCGCAATAGTGACATTTCTTACCAGAAAACAACTCTTGCTCTTAGGACCAGAAACTAAATGGGATTCAACTCCATTTAGGATTGGGAAACAAACGCTAGCTCACCTTACAAGAAACACACTCTGCTTTTGAGAAAAGATCACTCTTCTACTCTATTGTTTTTCCTATAGGGCCAGAACAGTGAGCTTGCTCAGAACAAAAGAACTGTGCTTCCTACACACACGGGTCATATCTAGTTTAACTGTGCTTAGGAAACTGACAAGAACAGTAGCTCATCTTCTGTCCAATACACTGTACTTGCTGGTAACAGACGCGAGTGCTATTTGCACTGTGTATGGCAATGGGAGCGCAATATTCACTATTCTTACCAGAAAACAACTCTTGCTCGTAGGCCTAGAAACTGCATGGGATTCAACTCCATTTAGGACTTGGAAACAAACGCTAGCTCTCCTTACAAGAAACACACTCTGCTTTTGAGAAAAGAGCACTCTTCTACTCTACTGTGTTTTTTATGGGATCTGAACAGTGAGCTTGCTCAGAATAAAAGAACTGTGCTTCCGACACACGGGCCATATCTAGTTCAACTCTGCTTAGGAAAATGACAAGAAGAGTAGCTCCTCTTCAGTCCAATACACTGTACTTGTTGGGAACAGATGCAAGTGCTATTTGCACTCTGTATGGCAATGGGAGCGCAATAGTGACTTCCCTTACCAGAAAACAACTCTTGCTCGTAGGACCAAAAACTGGATGTGATTCAACTCCATTTGGGACTGGGAAACAAACGCTAGCTCGCCTTATAAGAAACACACTCTGTTTTTGAGAAAAGGGCACTCTTCTACTCTACTGCGTTTCCGATAGCGCCAAAACAGTGAGCTTGCTCAGAACAAAAGAACTGTGATTCCTACACACACGGCCATATCTAGTTCAATTCTGCTTATGAAACTGACAAGAACAGTAGATCCTCTTCCGTCCAATACACTGTACATGCTGGGAACAGACGCCAGTGCTTTTTGCCCTGTGTATGACAATGGGAGCACAAAAGTGATTCTTCATACCAGAAAACAACTCTTGCTCGTAGGACCAGAAACTGCATGTGATTCAACTCCATTTAGGACATGGAAACAAACGCTAGCTGGCCTTACAAGAAACACACTCCGCTTTTGAGAAAAGAGCACTCTTCTACTCTACTGTGTTTCCTATGGGGTCCGAAGAGTGAGCTTGCTCAGAACAAAAGAACTGGGCTTCCTACACACACGGCCATATCTAGTTAAATTCTGCTTAGGAAACTGAAAAGAACAGTAGCTCCTCTTCAGTCCAATACACTGTACTGGCTGGGAACAGACGCGAGTGCTATTTGCACTGTGTGTGGCAATGGGAGCACAATAGTGACTTTCCTACCAGAAAAAGACTCTTGCTCGTAGGACCAGAAACTGCATGTGATCCAACTCCATTTAGAACTGGGAAACAAACGGTAGCTCGTCTTACAAGAAACACACTCTGTTTTTGGGAAATGATCACTCTTCTACTCTACTGTGTTTCCTATATGGCCAGAACAGTGAGCATGCTCAGAACAAAAGAACTGTGCTTCCTACACACATGGCGATAACTAGTTCAATTGTGCTTAGGAAACTGACAAGGACAGTAGATCCTCTTCAGTCCAATACACTGTACATGCTGGGAACAGACGCCAGTGCTATATGCCCTGTGTATGACAATGGGAGCACAATAATGACTCTTCTTACCAGAAAACAACTCTTGCTCGTTGGACCAGAAACTGCATGTGATTCAAATCCATTTAGGACAGGGAAACAAACACTAGCTCACCTTACAAGAAACACACTATGCTTTTGAGAAAAGGGCACTCTTCTACTCTACGGTGTTTTCTATGGGGTCCGAACAGCCAGCTTGCTCAGAACAAAAGAACTGTGCTTCCTACACACACGGGCCATATCTAGTTCAACTCTGCTTAGGAAACTGACAAGAACAGTAGCTCCTCTTCAGTCCAATACGCTGTACTTGCTGGGAACAGACACCAGTGCTATTTGCCCTGTGTATGACAGTGGGAGCACAATAGTGACTCTTCTTACCAGTAAAAAATTCTTGCTCGTAGGACCAGAAACTGCATGTGATTCAACTCCCATTTAGGACTGGGAAACAAACGCTAGCTCGCATTACAAGAAACACACTCTGCTTTTGAGAAAAGAGCACTCTTCTACTCTACTGTGTTTCCTACGGTGTCCGAACAGTGAGCTTGCTCAGAACAAAAGAACTGTGCTTCCAACACACACGGCCATATCTAGTTCAACTCTGTTTAGAAAATTGACAAGAACAGTAGCTCCTCTTCAGTCCAATACACTGTACATGCTGGGAAAAGACGCCAGTGCTATTTTCCCTGTGTATGACAGTGGAAGCGCAATAGTGACTCTTCCTACCAGAAAACAACTCTTGCTTGTAGATCCAGAAAATGCATGTGATTCTACTCCCAATTAGGACTGGGAAACAAACGCTAGCTCGCCTTACAAGAAACACACTCTGCTTTTGAGAAAAGAGCACTCTTCTACTCTACTGTGTTTCCTATAGGGCCAAAACAGTGAGCTTGCTCAGAACAAAAGAACTGTGCTTCCTACACACACGGGCCATATATAGTTTAACTCTGCTTAGGAAACTGACAAGAACAGTAGCTCATCTATAGTCCAATACACTGTACTTGCTGTGAACAGACAGGAGTGCTATTTGCACTGTGTGGCAATGGGAGCACAATAGTGACTTTCCTTACCAGAAAACAACTCTTACTCGTGGGACAAACAATTGCATGTGATTCAACTCCATTTAGGACTGGAAAACAAACGGTAGCTCGCCTTACATGAAACAGACTCTGCTTTTGAGAAAAGAACACTCTTCTACTCTGCTGTGTTTCCTGAAGGGCCAAAACAGTGAGCTTGCTCAGAACAAAAAAATGTGCTTCCTACACACACGCCCATATCTTGTTCAATTCTGCTTAGGAAACTGACAAGAACAGTAGATCCTTTTCAGTCCAATACACTGTACATGCTGGGACCAGACGCCAGTGCTATTTGCACTGTGTAGGAAAATGGGAGCACAATAGTGACTCTTCTTACAAAAAAAAACTATTGCTCGTAGGACCAGAAACTGCATGTGATTCAACTCCATTTAGGACTGGGAAACAAACGCAAGCTCTCCTTACAAGAAACACACTCTGCTTTTTAGAAAAGAGCACTCTTCTACTCCAATGTGTTTCATATGTGGTCCGAAAAGTGAGCTTGCTCAGAACAAAAGAACTGTGCTTTCTACACACACGGGCCATATCTAGTTCAACTCTGCTTAGGAATCTGACAAGAACAGTAGATCCTCTTCTGTCCAATACACTGTACATGCTGGGAACAGACGACAGTGCTATTTGCCCTGTGTATGACAATGGGAGCACAATAGTGACTCTTGATATCAGAAAACAACTCTGGCTCGTAGGACCAGAAACTGCATGGGATTCAACTCCATTTAGGACTGGGAAACAAACACTAGCTCTCCTTACAAGAAACACACTCTGCTTTTGAGAAAAGAGCACTATTCTACTCTAATATGTTTCCTATATGGCCAGAACAGTGAGCTTGCTCAGAACAAAAAAACTGTGCTTCCTACACACACAGCCATATCTAGTTCAACTCTGCCTAGGAAACTGACAAGAACAGTAGATCCTCTTCAGTCCAATACAGTGTACATGCTGGGAACAGACACCAGTGCTATTTGCCCTGTGTATGACAATGGGAGCGCAATAGTGACTCTTCTTACCAGAAAACAACTCTGGCTCGTAGGACCAGAAACTGCATGTGATTCTACTCCATTTAGGACTGGGAAACAAACGCTAGCTTGCCTTACAGGAAACACACTCTGCTTTTGAGAAAAGAGCAGTGTTCTACTCTAAAGTGTTTCCTATAGGGCCAGAATATTGAGCTTGCTCAGAACAAAAGAACTGTGCTTCCTACACACACGGGCAATATCTAGTCCAACTCTGCTTAGGAATCTGACAAGAACAGTAGCTCCTCTTCAGTCCAATACACTGTGCTTGCTGGGAAAAGACACGTGTGCTATTTGCACTGTGTATGAGAAAGGGAGCGAATAGTGACTTTCCTTACCAGAAAACAACTCTTGCTCGTGGGACCAAAAACTGCATGTGATTCAACTCCATTTAGGACTGGGAAACAAACGTAAGCTCTCCATACAAGAAACACCCTCGGCTTTTGAGAAAAGAGCACTCTTCTACTCTACTTTTTTTCCTATAGGGCCAAAAGAGTGAGCTTGTTCAGAACAAAAGAACTGTGCTTCATACACACACGGCCATATCTAGTTCAATTCTGCTTAGGAAATTGACAAGAACAGTAGATCCTCTTCAGTCCAATACACTGTATATGCTGGGAATAGACGACAGTGCTATTTGCCCTGTGTATGACAATGGGAGCGCAATAGTGACTCTTCTTACCAGAAAACAACTCTTGCTCGTAGGACCAGAAACTGCATGTGATTCAACTCCGTTTAGGACTGGGAAACAAACGCCAGCTTGCCTTACAAGAAACACACTCTGCTTTTGAGAAAAGATCAGTATTCTACTCTAATGTGTTTCCTATATGGCCAGAACATTGAGCTTGCTCAGAACAAAAGAACTGTGCTTCCTACACACACGGGCAATATCTAGTTCAACTCTGCTTAGGAATCTGACAAGAACAGTAGCTCCTCTTTAGTCCAAAACACTGTACTTGCTGGGAAAAGACACGTGTGCTATTTGCACTGTGTATGAGAAAGGGAGTGAATAGTGACTTTCCTTACCAGAAAACAACTCTTGCTCCAAGTACCAAAAACAGGATGTGATTCAACTCCATTTAGGACTGGGTAACAAACGTAACCTCTCCTTACAAGAAACACCTTCGGCTTTTGAGAAAAGAGCACTCTTCTACTCTACTGTGTTTTTTATGGGTTCCGAACAGTGAGCTTGCTCAGAACAAAAGAACTGTGCTTCCTACACACACAGCAATATCTAGTTCAACTCTGCTTAGGAAACTGACAAGAACAGTAGCTCCTCTTCAGTCCAATACACTGTACATGCTGGGAACAGACGCCAGTGCTATTTGCCCTGTGTATGACAGTGGGAGCACAATAGTGACTCTTCTTACCAGAAAACAACTCTTGCTCGTAGGACAAGAATATGCATGTGATTCAACTCCCATTTAGGACTGGGAAACAAACGCTAGCTCGCCTTACAGGAAACACACTCTGTTTTGAGAAAAGAGCACTCTTCTACTCTACTGTGTTTCATCTGGGATCCGAAAAGTGAGCTTGCTCAGAACAAAAGAACCGTGCTTCCTACATACAAGGGCCATATCTACTTTAACTCTGCTTAGGAAACTGACAAGAACAGTAGCTCCTCTTCAGTCCAATACACTGTACTTGCTGGGAACAGACGCGAGTGCTATTTGCAGTGTGTATTGCAATGGGAGCGCAATAGTGACTCTTCTTACCAGAAAACAACTCTTGCTCATAGGACGAAAAACTGCATGGGATTCAACTACATTTAGGACTGGGAAACAAACGCTAGCTCGCCTTACAAGAAACACACTATGCTTTTGAGAAAAGAGCACTCTTCTACTCTAAAGTGTTTCCTATGGGGTGCGAACAGTGAGCTTGATGAGAACAAAAGAACTGTGCTTCCTACACACACGGTCCATATCTAGTCCAACTCTGCTTAGGAAACTGACAAAAACAATACCTCCTCTTCAGTACAATACACTGTACTTGCTGGGATCAGACGCGAGTGCTCTTTGCACTGTGCATGGCAATGGGAGCACAATAGTGACTTTCCGTACCAGAAAACAACTCTTGCTCGTGGGACCAACAACTGCATGTGATTCAACTCCATATAGGACTGGAAAAAAAAGGCTAGCTCGCCTTACAAGCAACACACTCTGCTTTTGAGAAAAGAGCACTCTTCTACTCTACTGTGTTTCCTATAGGGCCAGACAGTGAGCTTACTCAGAACAAAAGAACTGTGCTTCCTACACACACGGCCATATCTAGTTCAAATCTGCTTAGGAAACTGACAAGACCAGTAGATCCTATTCAGTCCAATACACTGTACATGCTGGGAACAGACGACAGTGCTATTTGCTTTTTGTATGACAATGGGAGCACAATAGTGACTCTTCTTACCAAAAAACAACTATTGCTCGTAGGACCAGAAACTGCATGTGATTCAACTCCATTTAGGACAGGGAAACAAACGCTAGCTCGCCTTACAAGAAACAAATTCTGCTTTTTAGGAAAGAGCACTCTTCTACTCTAATGTGTTTCCTATGGGGTCCGAAGAGTGAGCTTGCTCAGAACAAAAGAACTGTGCTTCTTACACACACGGGCATATCTAGTTCAACTCTGCTTAGGAGACTGACAAGAACAGTATATCCTCTTCAGTCCAATACACTGTACATGCTGGGAACAGACGCCAGTGCTATTTGCCCTGTGTATGACAATGGGAGCACAATAGTGACTCTTCTTACCAGAAAACAACTCTTGCTCGTTTGACCAGAAACTTCATGTGATTCAAATCCATTTAGGACAGGGAAACAAACACTAGCTCGCCTTACAAGAAACACACTATGCTTTTGAGGAAAGGGCACTCTTCTACTCTAAGGTGTTTCCTATGGGGTCCGAACAGCTAGCTTGCTCAGAGCAAAAGAACTGTGCTTCCTACACACACGGGCCATATCTAGTTCAACTATGCTTAGGAAACTGACAAGAACAGTAGCTCCTCTTCAGTCCAATACACTGTATTTGCTTGGAACAGATGCCCTTGCTATTTGCTCTGTGTATGACCGTGGGAGCACAATAGTGACTCTTCTTATCAGAAAACAATTCTTGCTCGTAAGACCAGAAACTGCATGTGATTCAACTCCCATTTAGGACTGGGAAACAAACGCTAGCTCGCCTTACAAGAAACACACTCTGCTTTTGAGAAACGATCACTCTTCTACTCTACTGTGTTTCCTATAGGGCCAGAACAGTGAGCATGCTCAGAACAAAAGAACTGTGCTTCCTACACACACGGGCCATATCTATTTACACTGCTTAGGAAACTGACAAGAACAGTAGATCCTCTTCAGTCCAATACACTGTACATGCTGGGAACAGATGGCAGTGCTATTTGCCCTGTGTATGACAGTGTGAGCACAATAGTGACTCTTCTTCCCAGAAAGCAACTCTTGCTCGAAGGACCAGTAAATGCATGTGATTCAACTCCCATTTAGGAATGGGAAACAAACGCTAGCTCGCCTTACAAGCAACACACTCTGCTTTTGAGAAAAGAGCACTCTTCTACTCTACTGTGTTTCTTATGTGGTCCGAACAGTGAGCTTGCTCAGAACAAAAGAAATGTGCTTCCTACACACACGGGTCATAAATAGTTTAACTCTGCTTAGGAAACTGACAAGAACAGTAGCTCCACTTCAGTCCAATACACTGTACTTGCTGGGAACAGACGCGAGTGCTATTTGCACTGTGTATGGCAATGGGAGCACAATAGTGACTTTCCTTACCAGAAAACAACTCTTACCCTTGAGACAAACAACTGCATGTGATTCAACTCCATTTAGGACTGGAAAACAAATGCTAGCTTGCCTTACAAGAAACACACTCTACTTTTGAGAAAAGAACACTCTTCTACTCTGCTGTGTTTCCTATAGGGCCCAAAGAGTGAGCTGTCTCAGAACAAAAAAACTGTGCTTCCTACACACATGGCCATATCTATTTACACTGCTTAGGAAACTGAGAAGAACAGTAGCTCCTCTTCAGTCCAATACACTGTACTGGCTGGGAACAGACGCGAGTGCTATTTGCACTGTGTGTGGCAATGGGAGTACAATATTGACTTTCCTACCAGAAAACGACTCTTGCTCGTAGGACAAGAAACTGCATGTGATTCAACTCCATTTAGAACTGGGAAACAAACGCTAGCTCGCCTTACAAGAAACACACTCTGCTTTTGAGAAACGATCACTCTTCTACTCTACTGTGTTTCCTATAGGGCCAGAACAGAGAGCATGCTCAGAACAAAAGAACTGTGCTTCCTACACACACGGCCACATCTAGTTCAATTCTGCTTAGCAAACTGACAAGAACAGTAGATCCTCTTCAGTCCAATACACTGTACATGCTGGGAACAGACGCCAGTGCTATTTGCATTGTTTATGACAATGGGGGTGCAATAGTGACTCTTCTTAACAGAAAACAACTCTTGCTCGTTGGACCAGAAACTGCATGTGATTCAAATCCATTTAGGACAGGGAAACAAACGCTAGCTCGCCTTACAAGAAACACACTATGCTTTTGAGAAAAGGGCACTCTTCTACTCTATGGTGTTTCCTATTGGGTCCGAACAGCGAGCTTGCTCAGAACAAAAGAACTGTGCTCCCTACACACACGGGCCATATCTAGTTCAACTCTGCTTAGGAAACTGACAAGAACAGTAGCTCCTCTTCAGTCCAATACACTGTACTCGACGGGAACAGACGCGAGTCCTATTTGCACTGTGTGTGGCAATGGGAGCACAATAGTGACTTTCCTTACCAGAAAACAACTCTTGCTTGTAGGACCAAAAACTGCATGTGATTCAACTCCATTTAGGACTGGGAAACAAACGCTAGCTCGCCTTACAAGAAACACACTCTGCTTTTGAGATAAGAGCACTCTTCTACTCTACTGTGTTTCCTATAGGGCCAAAACAGTGACCTAGCTCAGAAAAAAAGAACTGTGCTTCCTACACACACGGGCTATATCTAGTTCAACTCTGCTTAGGAAACTGACAAGAACAGTAGCTCCTCTTCAGTCCAATACACTGTATTTGCTGGGAACAGACGCCAGTGCTATTTGCCCTGTGTATGACAGAGGGTACACAATAGTGACTCTTCTTACCAGAAAACAATTCTTGCTCGTAGGACCAGAAACTGCATGTGTTTCAACTCCCATTTAGGACTGGAAAACAAACGCTAGCTCGCCTTACAAGCAACACACGCTGCTTTTGAGAAAAGAGCACTCTTCTTCTCTACTGTGTTTCCTATAGGGCCAGAACAGTGACCTTGCTCAGAACAAAAGAACTGTGCTTCCTACACACACGGCCATATCTAGTTCAACTCTGCTTAGGAAACTGACAAGAACAGTAGATCCTCTTCAGTCCAATACAGTGTACATGCTGGAAACAGTCGCCAGTGCTATTTGCCCTGTGTATAACAATGGGAGCGCAATAGTGACTCTTCTTACCAGAAAACAACTCTTGCTCATAGGAGCAGAAACTGCATGTGATTCAACTCCATTTAGGACTGGGAAACAAACGCTAGCTCGCCTTACTAGAAACACACTCTGCTTTTGAGAAAAGAGCACTTGTCTACTCTACTGTGTTTCCTATGGGGTCCGAACAGTCAGCTTGCTCAGAACAAAAGAGCTGTGCTTCCTACACACACGGGCTATATCTAGTTCAACTCTGCTTAGGAAGCTGACAAGAACAGTAGATCCCCTTCAGTCCAATACACTGTACATGCTGGGAACAGATGCCAGTGCTATTTGCACTGTGTATGACAATGGGAGCAAAATAGTGACTCTTCTTACCAGAAAACCGCTCTTGCTCGTAGGACCAGAAACTGCATGTGATTCAACTCCATTTAGGACTGGGAAACAAACGCAAGATCTCCTTACAAGAAACATACTCTGCTTTTTAGAAAAGAGCACTCTTCTACTCTAATGTGTTTCCTATGGGGTCCAAAAAGTGAGCTTGCTCAGAAAAAAAGAACTGTGCTTCCTACACACACGGCCATATCTAGTTCAATCCTGCTTAGGAAGCTGACAAGAACAGTAGATCCCCTTCAGTCCAATACACTGTACATGCTGGGAACAGACGCCAGTGCTATTTGCACTGTGTATGACAATGGGAGCAAAATAGTGACTCTTCTTACCAGAAAACCGCTCTTGCTCGTAGGACCAGAAACTGCATGTTATTCAACTCCATTTAGGACTGGGAAACAAACGCAAGATCTCCTTACAAGAAACATACTCTGCTTTTTAGAAAAGAGCACTCTTCTACTCTAATGTGTTTCCTATGGGGTCCAAAAAGTGAGCTTGCTCAGAAAAAAAGAACTGTGCTTCGTACACACACGGCCATATCTAGTTCAATTCTGCTTAGGAAAGTGACAAGAACAGTAGATCCTCTTCAGTCCAATACACTGTACATGCTGGGAACAGACGCCAGTGTTATTTGCCCTGTGTATGACAATGGGAGCGCAATAGTGACTCTTCTTACCAGAAAACAACTCTTGCTCATTGGACCAGAAACTGCATGTGATTCAAATCCATTTAGGACAGGGAAACAAATGCTAGCTCACCTTACAAGAAACACACTATGCTTTTGAGAAAAGGGCACTCTTCTACTCTACGGTGTTTCCTATTGGGTCTGAACAGTGAGCTTGCTCAGAAGAAAGGAACTGTGCTTCCTACACACACGGCCATAGCTAGCTCAATTCTGCTTAGGAAACTGGCAAGAACAGTAGATCCTCTTCCGTCCAATACACTGTACATGCTGAGAACAGACGCCAGTGCTATTTGCACTGTGTATGACAATGGGAGCACAATAGTGACCCGATACCAGAAAACAACTCATGCTCGTAGGAACAGAAACTGCATGGGATTCAACTCCATTTATGACTGGGAAACAAACGCTAGCTCGCCTTACAAGAAACACACTCTGCTTTTGAGAAAAGAGCAGTATTCTACTCTAATGTGTTTCCTATAGGGCCAGAACATTGAGCTTGCTCAGAACAAAAGAACTGTGCTTCCTACACACACGGGCAATATCTAGTTCAACTGTGCTTAGGAATTTGACAAGAACAGTAGCTCCTCTTCAGTCCAATACACTGTACTTGCTGGGAAAAGACACGTTTGCTATTTGCGCTGTTTATGAGAAAGGGAGCGAATAGTGACTTTCCTTACCAGAAAACAACTCTTCTCGTGGGACCAAAAACTTCATGTGATTCAACTCCATTTAGGACTGGGAAACAAACGCCAGATCGTCTTACAAGAAACACACTCTGCTTTTGAGAAAAGAGCACTCTTCTACTCTACTGTGTTTCTTATAGGGCCAGAACAGTGAGCTTGCTGAGAACAAAAGAACTGTGCTTCCTACACACACGGCCATATCTAGTTCAATTCTGCTTAGGAAACTGACAAGAACAGTAGATTCTCTTCAGTCCAATACACTGTACATGCTGGGAACAGACGACAGTGCCATTTGATTTTTGTATGACAATGGGAGCACAATAGTGACTCTTCTTACCAGAAAACAACTTTGCTCGTAGGACCAGAAACTGCATGTGATTCAACTCCATTTAGGACTGGGGAACAAACGCTAGCTCGCCTTACAAGAAACAAACTCTGCTTTTTAGAAAAGAGCACTCTTCTACTCTAACGTGTTTCGTATGGGGTCCGAAGAGTGAGCTTGCTCAGAACAAACGAACTGTGCTTCCTACACACAGGGGCCATATCTAGTTCAACTCTGCTTATTAAACTGACAAGAACAGTAGCTCCTGTTCAGTCAAAAGCACATTACTTCCTGGGAACAGACGCGAGTGCTATTTGCACTGTGTATGGCAATGGGAGCGCAATAGTGACTCTTCTTACCAGAAAACAACTCTTGCTCGTAGGACCAGAAACTGCATGTGATTCAACTCCATTTAGGACTGGGAAACAAATGCTAGCTTGCCTTACAAGAAACACACTCTGCTTTTGAGAAAAAAGCAGTATTCTACTCTAATGTGTTTCCTATAGGGCCAGAACATTGAGCTTGCTCAGAACAAAAGAACTGTGCTTCCTACACACACGGGCCATATCTAGTTCAACTCTGCTTAGGAAACTGACAAGAACAGTAGATCCTTTTCATTCCAATACACTGTACTTCCTGGGAACAGACGCGAGTGCTATTTGCACTGTGTATGGCAATGGGAACACAATAGTGACTCTTCTTACCAGAAAACAACTCTTGCTCATAGGACGAAATAGTGGATGGGATTCAACTACATTTAGGACTGGGAAACAAATGCGAGCTCGCCTTACAAGAAACACACTCTGCTTTTGAGAAAAGAGCACTCTTCTACTCTACTGTGTTTCCTAGAGTGCCAGAACAGTGAGCTTGCTCAAAACAAAGGAACTGTGCTTCCTACACACACGGGCCATATCTAGATAAATTCTGCTTAGGAAACTGACAAGAACAGAAGATCCACTTAAGTCCAATACACTGTACATGCTGGGAACAGATGCCAGTGCTATATGCCCTGTGTATGACAATGGGAGCGCACTAGTGACTCTTCTTACCAGAAAACAACTCTTGCTCGTAGGACCAGAAACTGCATGTGATTCAACTCCATTTAGGACTGGAAAACAAACACTAGCTCGCCTTACAAGAAACACACTCTGCTTTTGAGAAGAGAGCACTCTTATACTCTACTGTGTTGCCTATGGGGTCCGAACAGTGAGCTAGCTCAGAACAATAGAACTGTGCTTCCTACACACACGGGCTATATCTAGTTCAACTCTGCTTAGGAAACTGACAAGAATAGTAGCTCCTCTTCAGTGCAATACACTGTACATGCTGGGAACAGACCCCAGTGCTACTTGAACTATGTATGACAATGGTAGCGCAAAAGTGACTCTTCTTACTAGAAAACAACTTATGCTCGTAGGACCAGAAACTGCATGTGATTCAACTCCATTTAGGACTGGGAAACAAACACTAGCTCGCCTTACAAGAAACACACTCTGCTTTTGAGAAAAGAGCAATCTTCTACTCTACTGTGTTTACTATGGGGTCCGAAAATTGAGCTTGCTCAGAACAAATGAACTGTGCTTCACACACACGGGCCATATCTAGTTCAACTCTGCTTAGGAAACTGACAAGAACAGTAGATCCTCTTCTGTCCAATACACTGTACTTGCTGGGAACAGACGAGAGTGCTATTTGCACTGTGTATGACAATGGTAGCACAATATTGACTCTTCTTACCAGAAAACAACTCTTGCTCGTAGGACCAGAAACTGCATGTGATTCAACTCCATGTAGGACTGGGAATCAAACACTCGCTTGCCTTACAAGAAACACACTCTGCTTCTGAGAAAAGAGCTCTCTTCTACTCTTCTGTGTTTCCTATAGGGCCAGAACAGTGAGCTTACTCATGACAAAGAAACTGTGCTTCCTACACACACGGGCCATATCTAGTTCAACTCTGCTTAGGAAACTGACAAGAACAGTAGATCCTCTTCAGTCCAATACACTGTACTTTCTGGGAACAGACGCGAGTGCTATTTGCACAGTTTATGGCAAAGGAAGCACAATAGTGACTTTTCTTACCAGAAAACATCCCTTGCACGTAGGACCAGAAACTGGATGTGATTCAACTCCATGTAGGACTGGGAAACAAACACTAGCTCGCTTTACAAGAAACACACTCTGCTTTTGAGAAAAGAGCACTCTTCTATTCTACTGTATTTCCTATGTGGTCCGAACAGTCAGCTTGCTCAGAACAAAAGAACTGTGCTTCCTACACACACTGGACATATCTAGTTCAACTCTGCTTAGGAAACTGACAAGAACAGTAGATCCTCTTCAGTCCAATACACTGTACTTGCTGGGAACAGACGCGAGTGCTATTTGCCCTGTGTATAGCAAAGGGAGCACAATAGTGACTCTTCTTACCAGAAAACAACTCTTGCTCGTAGGACCAGAAACTGCATGTGATTCAACTCCATTTAGGACTGGGAAACAAAAGCTAGCTCGCCTTACAAGAAACACACTCTGCTTTTGAGAAAAGAGCACTCTTCTACTCTACTGTGTTTCCTATAGGGCCAAGACAGTGAGCTTCCTCAGAACAAAAGAACTGTGCTTCCTACACACACGGGCTATTACTAGTTCAACTCTGCTTAGGAAACTGACAAGAACAGTAGATCCTCTTCAGTCCAATACACTGTACATGCTGGGAACAGACGCCAGTGCTATTTGCCCTGTGTATGACAATGGGAGGGCAATAGTGACTCTTCTTACCAGAAAACAATTCTTGCTCCTAGGATCAGAAACTGCATGTAATTCAACTCCATTTAGGACTGGGAAACAAACGCTAGCTCGCCTTACAAGAAACACATTCTGCTTTTGAGAAAAGAGCACTCTCCTCCCTACTGTGTTTCCTATGGGGTCTGAAGAGTGAGCTTGCTCAGAACAAAAGAGCTGTGCTTCCTAGACACATGGGCCATATCTCGTTCAACTCTGCTTAGGAAACTAACAAGAACAGTAGCTCTTCTTCTGTCCAAAACACTGTACTTGCAAAGAACAGTAGCGAGTGTTGTTTGCACTGTGTATGGCAATAGGATTGCAATAGTGACTCTTCTTACCAGAAAACAACTCTTGCTCATAGGACCAGAAACTGAATGTAATTCAACTCCATTTACGACTGGGAAACAAACGCTAGCTCACGTTACAAGAAACACACTTTGCTTTTGAGAAAACAGCACTCTTCTACTCTTCTGTGTTTCCTATAGGACCAGAACAGTGAGCTTGCTCAGAACAAAAGAACTGTGCTTCCTACACACACGGGCCATATCTAGTTCAACTCTGCTTAGGAAACTGACAAGAACAGTAGCTCCTCTTCTGTCCAATACACTGTACTTGCAAAGAAGAGTAGCGAGTGTTGTTTGTACTGTGTATGGCAATAGGAGCGCAATAGTGACTCTTCTTACCAGAAAACAACTCTTGCTCATAGGACCAGAAACTGCATGTGATTCAACTCCATTTTGGACTGGGAAACACTAGCTCACCTTAAAAGAAACACACTCTGCTTTTGAGAAAAGAGCACTCTTCTATTCTACTGTGTTTCCTATGGGGTCCGAACAGTGAGCTTGCTCAGAACAAAAGAACTGTGCTTCCTACACACACGGGCCATATCTAGTTCAACTCTGCTTAGGAAACTGACAAGAACAGTAGATCCTCTTCAGTCCAATACACTGTACTTGCTGGGAACAGACGCGAGTGCTATTTGCTATGTGTATGGCAAAGGGAGCACAATAGTGACTCTTCTTACCAGAAAAAAACTCTTGCTCGTAGGACCAGAAACTGCATGTGATTCAACTCCATTTACGACTGGAAAAAAAAAGCTACCTCGCCTTACAAGAAACACACTCTGCTTTTGAAAAAAGAGCACTCTTCTACTCTACTTTTTCCTATAGGTCCAAAACAGTGAGCTTGCTCAGAACGAAGAACTGTGCTTCCTACACACACGAGCTATATCTAGTTCAACTCTGCTTAGGAAACTGACAAGAACAGTAGATCCTCTTCAGTCCAATACACTGTACATGCTGGGAACAGACGCCAGTGCTATTTGCCCTGTGTATGACAATGGGAGGGCAATAGTGACTCTTCTTAACAGAAAACAATTCTTGCTCCTAGGATCAGAAACTGCATGTGATTCAACTCCATTTAGGACTGGGAAATAAACGTTAGCTTGCCTTACAAGAAACACACTCTGCTTTTGAGAAAAGAGTACTCTTCTACTCTACTGTGTTTCCTATGGGGTCTGAACAGTGAGCTTGCTCAGAACAAAAGAACTGTGATTCCTACACACACGGGCCATATCTAGTTCAACTCTGCTTAGGAAACTGACAAGAACAGTAGCTCTTCTTCTGTCCAATACACTGTACTTGCAAAGAACTATAGCGAGTGTTGTTTGCACTGTGTATGGCAATAGGAGCGCAATAGTGACTCTTCTTACCAGAAAACAACTCTTGCTCATAGGACAAGAAACTGCATGTAATTCAACTCCATTTAGGACTGGGAAACAAATGCTAGCTCACCTTACAAGAAACACCCTCTGCTTTTGAGAAAAGAGCACTCTTCTACTCTTCTGTGTTTCCTATAGGACCAGAACATTGAGCTTGCTCAGAACAAAAGAACTGTGCTTCCTACACTCACGGGCCATATCTCATTCAACTCTGCTTAGGAAACTGACAAGAACAGTAGCTCCTCTTCAGTCCAATACGCTGTACTTGCTGGGAACAGACACGAGTGCTATTTGCACTGTTTATGGCAAAGGGAGCACAATAGTGACTTTCCTTACCAGAAAACATCCCTTGTTTGTAGGACCAGAAACTGCATGTGATTCAACTCCATTTAGACCTGGGAAACAAACACTAGCTAGCCTTACAAAAACACACTCTGCTTTTGAGAAAAGAGCACTCTTCTACTCTACTGTGTTTACTATTTGGTCCGAAAATTGAGCTTGCTCAGAACAAAAGAACTGTGCTTCCTACACACACGGGCCATGTCTAGTTCAACTCTGCTTAGGAAACTGACAAGAATAGTAGCTCCTCTTCAGTCCAATACACTGTAATTGCTGGGAACAGACACGAGTGCTATTTGCACTGTTTATAGCAAAAGGAGCACAATAGTGACTTTCCTTACCAGAAAACATCCCTTGCTCGTAGGACCAGAAACTGCATGTGATTCAACTCGATTTTGGACTGGGAAAAAACGCTAGCTCGCCTTACAAGAAACACACTCTGTTTTTGAGAAAAGAGCACTCTTCTACTCTACTGAGTTTCCTATAGGGCCAGAACAGTGAGCTTGCTCAGAACAAAAGAACAGTGCTTCCTACACACACGGGGCATATCTAGCTCAACTCTGCTTGGGAAACTGACAAGAGCAGTAGCTTCTCTTCAGTCCAATACACTGTAATTGCTGGAAACAAACGCGAGTGCTATTTGCACTGTGTATGGCAAAGGGAACACAATAGTGACTTTCCTTTCCAGAAAACAACTCTTGCTTGTAGGACCAGAAACTGCATGTGATTCAACTCCATTTAGTACTGGGAAACAAACCTAATCTCGCCTTACATGAAACACTTTCTGCTTTTGAGAAAAGAGCACTGTTCTACTTTACTGTGTTTCCTATAGGCCAGAAGAGTGAGCTTGCTCAGAACAAAAGAACTGTGCTTCCTACACACACGGGCCATATCTAGTTCAACTCTGCTTAGGAAACTGACAAGAACAGTAGCTCCTCTTCTGTCCAATACACTGTACTTGCAAAGAACAGTAGCGAGTGTTGTTTGCACTGTGTATGCCAATAGGAGCGCAATAGTGACTCTTCTTACCAGAAAACAACTCTTGCTCATAGGACAAGAAACTGCATCAAATTCAACTCCATTTAGGACTTTGAAACAAACGCTAGCTCACCTTAAAAGAAACACACTCTGCTTTTGAGAAAAGAGCACTCTTCTACTCTTCTGTGTTTCCTATAGCACCAAAATAGTGAGCTTGCTCAGAACAAAAGAATTGTGCTTCCTACACACACCGGCCATATCTCATTGAACTCTGCTTAAAAAAATGACAAGAACAGTAGCTCCTCTTCAGTCCAGTACACTGTACTTGCTGGGAAACGACGTGAGTCCAATTTGCACTGTTTATGGCAAAGGGAGCACAATAGTGACTTTCCTTACCAGAAAACATCCCTTGCTCGTAGGACCACAAACTGCATGTGATTCAACTCCATTTTGGACTGGGAAACAAACGCTAGATCGCCTTACAAGAAACACACTCTGCTTTTGAGAAAAGAGCACTCTTCTATTCTACTGTGTTTCCTATGGGGTCCGAACAGTGAGCGTGCTCAGAACAAAAGAACTGTGCTTCCTACACACACGGGCCATATCTAGTTCAACTCTGCTTAGGAAACTGACAAGAACAGTAGATCATCTTCAGTCCAATACATTGTACATGCTGCGAACAGACGCCAGTGCTATTTGCCTTGTGTATAGCAAAGGGAGCACAATAGTGACTCTTCTTACCAGAAAACAACTCTTGCTCGTTGGACCAGAAACTGCATGTGATTCAACTCCGTTTAGGACTGGGAAACAAAAGCTAGCTCTCCTTACAAGAAACACACTCTGCTTTTGAAAAAAGAGCACTCTTCTACTCTACTGTGTTTCCTATAGGGCCAAAACAGTGAGCTTGCTCAGAACAAAAGAACTGTGCTTCCTACACACACGGGCTATTACTAGTAAAACTCTGCTTAGGAAACTGACAAGAACAGTAGATCCTCTTCAGTCCAATACACTGTACGTCCTGGGAACAGACGCCAGTGCTATTTGCCCTGTGTATGACAATGGGAGGGCAATAGTGACTCTTCTTATCAGAAAACAATTCTTGCTACTAGGATCAGAAACTGCAAGTGATTCAACTCCATTTAGGACTGGGAAAAAAACGCTAGCTCGCCTTACAACAAACACATTCTGCTTTTGAGAAACGAGCACTCTTCTACTCTACTGTGTTTCCTATTGGGTCTGAAGAGTGAGCTTGCTCAGAACAAAAGAACTGTGCTTCCTACACACACGGGCCATATCTAGTTCAACTCTGCTTAGGAAACTAACAAGAACACTAGCTCTTCTTCTGTCCAAAACACTGTACTTGCAAAGAACAGTAGCGAGTGTTGTTTGCACTGTGTTTGGCAATAGGATTGCAATAGTGACTCTTCTTACCAGAAAACAACTCTTGCTCATAGGACCAGAAACTGCATGTAATTCAACTCCATTTAGGACTGGGAAACAAACGCTAGCTCACCTTACAAGAAACACACTTTGCTTTTGAGAAAAGAGCACTCTTCTACTCTTCTGTGTTTCCTATAGGACCAGAACAGTGAGCTTGCTCAGAACAAAAGAACTGTGCTTCCTACACACACGGGCCATATCTAGTTCAACTCTGCTTAGGAAACTGACAAGAACAGTAGCTCCTCTTCTGTCCAATATACTGTACTTGGAAAGAACAGTAGCGAGTGTTGTTTGTACTGTGTATGGCAATAGGAGCACAATAGTGACTCTTCTTACCAGAAAACAACTCTTGCTCATAGGACAAGAAACTGCATCTAATTCATCTCCAATAGGACTGGGAAACAAACGCTAGCTCACCTTACAAGAAACACCCTCTGCTTTTGAGAAAATAACACTCTTCTACTCTTCTGTGTTTCCTATAAGTCCAAAACAGTGAGCTTGCTCAGAACAAAAGAACTGTGCTTCCTACACACACGGGCCATATCTCATTCAACTCTGCTTAAAATACTGACAAGAACAGTAGCTCCTCTTCAGTCCAATACGCTGTACTTGCTGGGAACAGACATGAGTGCAATTTGCACTGTTTATGGCAAAGGGAGCCCAATAGTGACTTTCCTTACCAGAAAACATCCCTTGCTCGTAGGACCAGAAACTGCATGTGATTCAACTCCATTTTGGACTGGGAAACAAACGCTAGCTCACCTTACAAGAAACACACTCTGCTTTTGAGAAAAGAGCACTCTTCTATTCTACTGTGTTTCCTATGGGGTCCGAACACTGAGCTTGCTCAGAACAAAAGAACTGTGCTTCCTACACACACGGGCCATATCTAGTTCAACTCTGCTTAGGAAACTGACAAGAACAGTAGATCATCTTCAGTCCAATACACTGTACATGCTGGGAACAGACCCCAGTGCTATTTGCCCTGTGTATGACAATGGGAGGGCAACAGTGACTCTTCTTACCAGAAAACAACTCTTGCTCGTAGGACCAGAAACTGCCTGTGATTCAACTCCATTTAGGACTGGGAAAAAACGCTAGCTTGCCTTACAAGAAATACATTCTGCTTTTGAGAAAAGAGCACTCTTCTACTCTACTGAGTTTCCTATAGGGCCAAAGAGTGAGCTTGCTCAGAAGAAAAGAAGTGTACTTCCTACACACATGGGCCATATCTAGTTCAACTTTGCTTAGGAAACTGACAAGAACAGTAGCTCCTCTTCTGTGCAATACACTGTACTTGCTGGGAACAGACGCGAGTGCTATTTGCACTGTTTATGGCAATGGTAGCACAATAGTGACTCTTCTTACCAGAAAACAACTCTTGCTCGTAGGACCAGAAACTGCATGTGATTCAACTCCATTTAGGACTGGGAAACAAACACTAGCTTGCCTTACAAGAAACACACTCTGCTTCTGAGAAAAGAGCACTCTTCTACTCTTCTGTGTTTCCTATAGGACCAGAACAGTGAGCTCGCTCAGAACAAAAGAACTGTGCTTCCTACGCACACGGGCCATAACTAGTTCAACTCTGCTTAGGAAACTGACAAGAACAGTAGCTCCTCTTCAGTCCAATACACTGTACTTGCTGGGAACAGACGCGAGTGCTATTTGCACTGTTTATTGCAAGGGAGCACAATAGTGACTTTCCTTACCCGAAAACATCCCTTGTTCATAGGACCAGAAACTGCATGTGATTCAACTCCATTTAGGACTGGGAAACAAACGCTAGCTCGCCTTAGAAGAAACACACTCTGCTTTTGAGAAAAGAGCACTGTTCTATTATAGTGTGTTTCCTATGGGGTCCGAACAGTGAGCTTGCTCAGAACAAAAGAACTGTGCTTCCTACACACACGGGCCATATCTAGTTCAACTCTGCTTAGGAAACTGACAAGAACAGTAGCTCCTCTTCAGTCCAATACACTGTACTTGCTGGGAACAGACACGAGTGCTATTTGCACTGTTTATGGCAAAGGGAGCACAATAGTGACTTTCCTTACCAGAAAACAACTCTTGCTCATAGGACGAAATAGTGGATGGGATTCAACTACATTTAGGACTGGGAAACAAATGCGAGCTCGCCTTACAAGAAACACACTCTGCTTTTGAGAAAAGAGCACTCTTCTACTCTACTGTGTTTCCTAGAGTGCCAGAACAGTGAGCTTGCTCAAAACAAAGGAACTGTGCTTCCTACACACACGGGCCATATCTAGATAAATTCTGCTTAGGAAACTGACAAGAACAGAAGATCCACTTAAGTCCAATACACTGTACATGCTGGGAACAGATGCCAGTGCTATATGCCCTGTGTATGACAATGGGAGCGCACTAGTGACTCTTCTTACCAGAAAACAACTCTTGCTCGTAGGACCAGAAACTGCATGTGATTCAACTCCATTTAGGACTGGAAAACAAACACTAGCTCGCCTTACAAGAAACACACTCTGCTTTTGAGAAGAGAGCACTCTTATACTCTACTGTGTTGCCTATGGGGTCCGAACAGTGAGCTAGCTCAGAACAATAGAACTGTGCTTCCTACACACACGGGCTATATCTAGTTCAACTCTGCTTAGGAAACTGACAAGAATAGTAGCTCCTCTTCAGTGCAATACACTGTACATGCTGGGAACAGACCCCAGTGCTACTTGAACTATGTATGACAATGGTAGCGCAAAAGTGACTCTTCTTACTAGAAAACAACTTATGCTCGTAGGACCAGAAACTGCATGTGATTCAACTCCATTTAGGACTGGGAAACAAACACTAGCTCGCCTTACAAGAAACACACTCTGCTTTTGAGAAAAGAGCAATCTTCTACTCTACTGTGTTTACTATGGGGTCCGAAAATTGAGCTTGCTCAGAACAAATGAACTGTGCTTCACACACACGGGCCATATCTAGTTCAACTCTGCTTAGGAAACTGACAAGAACAGTAGATCCTCTTCTGTCCAATACACTGTACTTGCTGGGAACAGACGAGAGTGCTATTTGCACTGTGTATGACAATGGTAGCACAATATTGACTCTTCTTACCAGAAAACAACTCTTGCTCGTAGGACCAGAAACTGCATGTGATTCAACTCCATGTAGGACTGGGAATCAAACACTCGCTTGCCTTACAAGAAACACACTCTGCTTCTGAGAAAAGAGCTCTCTTCTACTCTTCTGTGTTTCCTATAGGGCCAGAACAGTGAGCTTACTCATGACAAAGAAACTGTGCTTCCTACACACACGGGCCATATCTAGTTCAACTCTGCTTAGGAAACTGACAAGAACAGTAGATCCTCTTCAGTCCAATACACTGTACTTTCTGGGAACAGACGCGAGTGCTATTTGCACAGTTTATGGCAAAGGAAGCACAATAGTGACTTTTCTTACCAGAAAACATCCCTTGCACGTAGGACCAGAAACTGGATGTGATTCAACTCCATGTAGGACTGGGAAACAAACACTAGCTCGCTTTACAAGAAACACACTCTGCTTTTGAGAAAAGAGCACTCTTCTATTCTACTGTATTTCCTATGTGGTCCGAACAGTCAGCTTGCTCAGAACAAAAGAACTGTGCTTCCTACACACACTGGACATATCTAGTTCAACTCTGCTTAGGAAACTGACAAGAACAGTAGATCCTCTTCAGTCCAATACACTGTACTTGCTGGGAACAGACGCGAGTGCTATTTGCCCTGTGTATAGCAAAGGGAGCACAATAGTGACTCTTCTTACCAGAAAACAACTCTTGCTCGTAGGACCAGAAACTGCATGTGATTCAACTCCATTTAGGACTGGGAAACAAAAGCTAGCTCGCCTTACAAGAAACACACTCTGCTTTTGAGAAAAGAGCACTCTTCTACTCTACTGTGTTTCCTATAGGGCCAAGACAGTGAGCTTCCTCAGAACAAAAGAACTGTGCTTCCTACACACACGGGCTATTACTAGTTCAACTCTGCTTAGGAAACTGACAAGAACAGTAGATCCTCTTCAGTCCAATACACTGTACATGCTGGGAACAGACGCCAGTGCTATTTGCCCTGTGTATGACAATGGGAGGGCAATAGTGACTCTTCTTACCAGAAAACAATTCTTGCTCCTAGGATCAGAAACTGCATGTAATTCAACTCCATTTAGGACTGGGAAACAAACGCTAGCTCGCCTTACAAGAAACACATTCTGCTTTTGAGAAAAGAGCACTCTCCTCCCTACTGTGTTTCCTATGGGGTCTGAAGAGTGAGCTTGCTCAGAACAAAAGAGCTGTGCTTCCTAGACACATGGGCCATATCTCGTTCAACTCTGCTTAGGAAACTAACAAGAACAGTAGCTCTTCTTCTGTCCAAAACACTGTACTTGCAAAGAACAGTAGCGAGTGTTGTTTGCACTGTGTATGGCAATAGGATTGCAATAGTGACTCTTCTTACCAGAAAACAACTCTTGCTCATAGGACCAGAAACTGAATGTAATTCAACTCCATTTACGACTGGGAAACAAACGCTAGCTCACGTTACAAGAAACACACTTTGCTTTTGAGAAAACAGCACTCTTCTACTCTTCTGTGTTTCCTATAGGACCAGAACAGTGAGCTTGCTCAGAACAAAAGAACTGTGCTTCCTACACACACGGGCCATATCTAGTTCAACTCTGCTTAGGAAACTGACAAGAACAGTAGCTCCTCTTCTGTCCAATACACTGTACTTGCAAAGAAGAGTAGCGAGTGTTGTTTGTACTGTGTATGGCAATAGGAGCGCAATAGTGACTCTTCTTACCAGAAAACAACTCTTGCTCATAGGACCAGAAACTGCATGTGATTCAACTCCATTTTGGACTGGGAAACACTAGCTCACCTTAAAAGAAACACACTCTGCTTTTGAGAAAAGAGCACTCTTCTATTCTACTGTGTTTCCTATGGGGTCCGAACAGTGAGCTTGCTCAGAACAAAAGAACTGTGCTTCCTACACACACGGGCCATATCTAGTTCAACTCTGCTAGGAAACTGACAAGAACAGTAGATCCTCTTCAGTCCAATACACTGTACCTTGCTGGGAACAGACGCGAGTGCTATTTGCTATGTGTATGGCAAAGGGAGCACAATAGTGACTCTTCTTACCAGAAAAAAACTCTTGCTCGTAGGACCAGAAACTGCATGTGATTCAACTCCATTTACGACTGGAAAAAAAAAGCTACCTCGCCTTACAAGAAACACACTCTGCTTTTGAAAAAAGAGCACTCTTCTACTCTACTTTTTCCTATAGGTCCAAAACAGTGAGCTTGCTCAGAACGAAGAACTGTGCTTCCTACACACACGAGCTATATCTAGTTCAACTCTGCTTAGGAAACTGACAAGAACAGTAGATCCTCTTCAGTCCAATACACTGTACATGCTGGGAACAGACGCCAGTGCTATTTGCCCTGTGTATGACAATGGGAGGGCAATAGTGACTCTTCTTAACAGAAAACAATTCTTGCTCCTAGGATCAGAAACTGCATGTGATTCAACTCCATTTAGGACTGGGAAATAAACGTTAGCTTGCCTTACAAGAAACACACTCTGCTTTTGAGAAAAGAGTACTCTTCTACTCTACTGTGTTTCCTATGGGGTCTGAACAGTGAGCTTGCTCAGAACAAAAGAACTGTGATTCCTACACACACGGGCCATATCTAGTTCAACTCTGCTTAGGAAACTGACAAGAACAGTAGCTCTTCTTCTGTCCAATACACTGTACTTGCAAAGAACTATAGCGAGTGTTGTTTGCACTGTGTATGGCAATAGGAGCGCAATAGTGACTCTTCTTACCAGAAAACAACTCTTGCTCATAGGACAAGAAACTGCATGTAATTCAACTCCATTTAGGACTGGGAAACAAATGCTAGCTCACCTTACAAGAAACACCCTCTGCTTTTGAGAAAAGAGCACTCTTCTACTCTTCTGTGTTTCCTATAGGACCAGAACATTGAGCTTGCTCAGAACAAAAGAACTGTGCTTCCTACACTCACGGGCCATATCTCATTCAACTCTGCTTAGGAAACTGACAAGAACAGTAGCTCCTCTTCAGTCCAATACGCTGTACTTGCTGGGAACAGACACGAGTGCTATTTGCACTGTTTATGGCAAAGGGAGCACAATAGTGACTTTCCTTACCAGAAAACATCCCTTGTTTGTAGGACCAGAAACTGCATGTGATTCAACTCCATTTAGACCTGGGAAACAAACACTAGCTAGCCTTACAAAAACACACTCTGCTTTTGAGAAAAGAGCACTCTTCTACTCTACTGTGTTTACTATTTGGTCCGAAAATTGAGCTTGCTCAGAACAAAAGAACTGTGCTTCCTACACACACGGGCCATGTCTAGTTCAACTCTGCTTAGGAAACTGACAAGAATAGTAGCTCCTCTTCAGTCCAATACACTGTAATTGCTGGGAACAGACACGAGTGCTATTTGCACTGTTTATAGCAAAAGGAGCACAATAGTGACTTTCCTTACCAGAAAACATCCCTTGCTCGTAGGACCAGAAACTGCATGTGATTCAACTCGATTTTGGACTGGGAAAAAACGCTAGCTCGCCTTACAAGAAACACACTCTGTTTTTGAGAAAAGAGCACTCTTCTACTCTACTGAGTTTCCTATAGGGCCAGAACAGTGAGCTTGCTCAGAACAAAAGAACAGTGCTTCCTACACACACGGGGCATATCTAGCTCAACTCTGCTTGGGAAACTGACAAGAGCAGTAGCTTCTCTTCAGTCCAATACACTGTAATTGCTGGAAACAAACGCGAGTGCTATTTGCACTGTGTATGGCAAAGGGAACACAATAGTGACTTTCCTTTCCAGAAAACAACTCTTGCTTGTAGGACCAGAAACTGCATGTGATTCAACTCCATTTAGTACTGGGAAACAAACCTAATCTCGCCTTACATGAAACACTTTCTGCTTTTGAGAAAAGAGCACTGTTCTACTTTACTGTGTTTCCTATAGGCCAGAAGAGTGAGCTTGCTCAGAACAAAAGAACTGTGCTTCCTACACACACGGGCCATATCTAGTTCAACTCTGCTTAGGAAACTGACAAGAACAGTAGCTCCTCTTCTGTCCAATACACTGTACTTGCAAAGAACAGTAGCGAGTGTTGTTTGCACTGTGTATGCCAATAGGAGCGCAATAGTGACTCTTCTTACCAGAAAACAACTCTTGCTCATAGGACAAGAAACTGCATCAAATTCAACTCCATTTAGGACTTTGAAACAAACGCTAGCTCACCTTAAAAGAAACACACTCTGCTTTTGAGAAAAGAGCACTCTTCTACTCTTCTGTGTTTCCTATAGCACCAAAATAGTGAGCTTGCTCAGAACAAAAGAATTGTGCTTCCTACACACACCGGCCATATCTCATTGAACTCTGCTTAAAAAAATGACAAGAACAGTAGCTCCTCTTCAGTCCAGTACACTGTACTTGCTGGGAAACGACGTGAGTCCAATTTGCACTGTTTATGGCAAAGGGAGCACAATAGTGACTTTCCTTACCAGAAAACATCCCTTGCTCGTAGGACCACAAACTGCATGTGATTCAACTCCATTTTGGACTGGGAAACAAACGCTAGATCGCCTTACAAGAAACACACTCTGCTTTTGAGAAAAGAGCACTCTTCTATTCTACTGTGTTTCCTATGGGGTCCGAACAGTGAGCGTGCTCAGAACAAAAGAACTGTGCTTCCTACACACACGGGCCATATCTAGTTCAACTCTGCTTAGGAAACTGACAAGAACAGTAGATCATCTTCAGTCCAATACATTGTACATGCTGCGAACAGACGCCAGTGCTATTTGCCTTGTGTATAGCAAAGGGAGCACAATAGTGACTCTTCTTACCAGAAAACAACTCTTGCTCGTTGGACCAGAAACTGCATGTGATTCAACTCCGTTTAGGACTGGGAAACAAAAGCTAGCTCTCCTTACAAGAAACACACTCTGCTTTTGAAAAAAGAGCACTCTTCTACTCTACTGTGTTTCCTATAGGGCCAAAACAGTGAGCTTGCTCAGAACAAAAGAACTGTGCTTCCTACACACACGGGCTATTACTAGTAAAACTCTGCTTAGGAAACTGACAAGAACAGTAGATCCTCTTCAGTCCAATACACTGTACGTCCTGGGAACAGACGCCAGTGCTATTTGCCCTGTGTATGACAATGGGAGGGCAATAGTGACTCTTCTTATCAGAAAACAATTCTTGCTACTAGGATCAGAAACTGCAAGTGATTCAACTCCATTTAGGACTGGGAAAAAAACGCTAGCTCGCCTTACAACAAACACATTCTGCTTTTGAGAAACGAGCACTCTTCTACTCTACTGTGTTTCCTATTGGGTCTGAAGAGTGAGCTTGCTCAGAACAAAAGAACTGTGCTTCCTACACACACGGGCCATATCTAGTTCAACTCTGCTTAGGAAACTAACAAGAACACTAGCTCTTCTTCTGTCCAAAACACTGTACTTGCAAAGAACAGTAGCGAGTGTTGTTTGCACTGTGTTTGGCAATAGGATTGCAATAGTGACTCTTCTTACCAGAAAACAACTCTTGCTCATAGGACCAGAAACTGCATGTAATTCAACTCCATTTAGGACTGGGAAACAAACGCTAGCTCACCTTACAAGAAACACACTTTGCTTTTGAGAAAAGAGCACTCTTCTACTCTTCTGTGTTTCCTATAGGACCAGAACAGTGAGCTTGCTCAGAACAAAAGAACTGTGCTTCCTACACACACGGGCCATATCTAGTTCAACTCTGCTTAGGAAACTGACAAGAACAGTAGCTCCTCTTCTGTCCAATATACTGTACTTGGAAAGAACAGTAGCGAGTGTTGTTTGTACTGTGTATGGCAATAGGAGCACAATAGTGACTCTTCTTACCAGAAAACAACTCTTGCTCATAGGACAAGAAACTGCATCTAATTCATCTCCAATAGGACTGGGAAACAAACGCTAGCTCACCTTACAAGAAACACCCTCTGCTTTTGAGAAAATAACACTCTTCTACTCTTCTGTGTTTCCTATAAGTCCAAAACAGTGAGCTTGCTCAGAACAAAAGAACTGTGCTTCCTACACACACGGGCCATATCTCATTCAACTCTGCTTAAAATACTGACAAGAACAGTAGCTCCTCTTCAGTCCAATACGCTGTACTTGCTGGGAACAGACATGAGTGCAATTTGCACTGTTTATGGCAAAGGGAGCCCAATAGTGACTTTCCTTACCAGAAAACATCCCTTGCTCGTAGGACCAGAAACTGCATGTGATTCAACTCCATTTTGGACTGGGAAACAAACGCTAGCTCACCTTACAAGAAACACACTCTGCTTTTGAGAAAAGAGCACTCTTCTATTCTACTGTGTTTCCTATGGGGTCCGAACACTGAGCTTGCTCAGAACAAAAGAACTGTGCTTCCTACACACACGGGCCATATCTAGTTCAACTCTGCTTAGGAAACTGACAAGAACAGTAGATCATCTTCAGTCCAATACACTGTACATGCTGGGAACAGACCCCAGTGCTATTTGCCCTGTGTATGACAATGGGAGGGCAACAGTGACTCTTCTTACCAGAAAACAACTCTTGCTCGTAGGACCAGAAACTGCCTGTGATTCAACTCCATTTAGGACTGGGAAAAAACGCTAGCTTGCCTTACAAGAAATACATTCTGCTTTTGAGAAAAGAGCACTCTTCTACTCTACTGAGTTTCCTATAGGGCCAAAGAGTGAGCTTGCTCAGAAGAAAAGAAGTGTACTTCCTACACACATGGGCCATATCTAGTTCAACTTTGCTTAGGAAACTGACAAGAACAGTAGCTCCTCTTCTGTGCAATACACTGTACTTGCTGGGAACAGACGCGAGTGCTATTTGCACTGTTTATGGCAATGGTAGCACAATAGTGACTCTTCTTACCAGAAAACAACTCTTGCTCGTAGGACCAGAAACTGCATGTGATTCAACTCCATTTAGGACTGGGAAACAAACACTAGCTTGCCTTACAAGAAACACACTCTGCTTCTGAGAAAAGAGCACTCTTCTACTCTTCTGTGTTTCCTATAGGACCAGAACAGTGAGCTCGCTCAGAACAAAAGAACTGTGCTTCCTACGCACACGGGCCATAACTAGTTCAACTCTGCTTAGGAAACTGACAAGAACAGTAGCTCCTCTTCAGTCCAATACACTGTACTTGCTGGGAACAGACGCGAGTGCTATTTGCACTGTTTATTGCAAGGGAGCACAATAGTGACTTTCCTTACCCGAAAACATCCCTTGTTCATAGGACCAGAAACTGCATGTGATTCAACTCCATTTAGGACTGGGAAACAAACGCTAGCTCGCCTTAGAAGAAACACACTCTGCTTTTGAGAAAAGAGCACTGTTCTATTATAGTGTGTTTCCTATGGGGTCCGAACAGTGAGCTTGCTCAGAACAAAAGAACTGTGCTTCCTACACACACGGGCCATATCTAGTTCAACTCTGCTTAGGAAACTGACAAGAACAGTAGCTCCTCTTCAGTCCAATACACTGTACTTGCTGGGAACAGACACGAGTGCTATTTGCACTGTTTATGGCAAAGGGAGCACAATAGTGACTTTCCTTACCAGAAAACATCCCTTGTTTGTAGGACCAGAAACTGCATGTGATTCAACTCCATATAGGACTGGGAAACAAACGCTAGCTCAACCTTACAAGAAACACATTCTGCTTTTGAGAAAAGAGCACTCTTCTACTCTACTTTGTTTCCTACAGGGCAAGAACAGTGAGCTTGCTCAGAACAAAAGAACTGTGCTTCCTACACACACGGGCCATATCTAGTTCAACTCTGCTTAGGAAACTGACAAGAACAGTAGCTCCTCTTCAGTCCAATACACTGTACTTGCTGGGAGCAGACGCGAGTGCTATTTGCCCTGTGTATGGCAATGGGAGCGAAATAGTGACTCTTCTTACCAGAAAACAACTCTTGCTCGTAGGACCAGAAACTGCATGGGATTCAACTCCGTTTCTGACTGGGAAACAAACACTAGCTAGCCTTACAAGAAACACACTCTGCTTTTGAGAAAAGAGCACTCTTCTACTCTACTGTGTTTCCTATAGGCCAGAAGAGTGAGCTTGCTCAGAACAAAAGAACTGTGCTTCACACACACGGGGCCATATCTAGTTCAACTTTCCTTAGGAAACTGTCAAGAACAGTAGCTCTTCTGTCGAATACACTGTACTTGCTGGGAACAGACGCGAGTGCTATTTGCACTGTGTATGGCAAAGGGAGCACAATAGGTGACTTTCCTTACCAGAAAACATCCCTTGCTCACAGGACCAAAAACTGCATGTGATTCAACTCCATTTAGACCTGGGAAACAAACACTAGCTAGCCTTACAAAAACACACTCTGCTTTTGAGAAAAGAGCACTGTTCTACTTTACTGTGTTTCCTATAGGCCAGAAGAGTGAGCTTGCTCAGAACAAAAGAACTGTGCTTCCTACACACACGGGCCATATCTAGTTCAACTCTGCTTAGGAAACTGACAAGAACAGTAGATCCTCTTCAGTCCAATACACTTTACATGCTGGGAACAGACACCAGTGCTATTTGCTCTGTGTAAGACAATGGGAGCGCAATAGTGACTCTTCTTGCCATAGAACAACTCTTGCTCATAGGACAGAAACTGCATGTGATTCAACTCCATTTAGGACTGGGAAACAAACGCAAGCTCGCCTTACAAGAAACACATTCTGTTTTTGAGAAAAGAGCACTCTTCTACTCTTCTGTGTTTCCTATAGGACCAAAATAGTGAGCTTGCTCAGAACAAAAGAATTGTGCTTCCTACACACACCGGCCATATCTCATTGAACTCTGCTTAAAAAAATGACAAGAACAGTAGCTCCTCTTCAGTCCAGTACACTGTACTTGCTGGGAAACGACGTGAGTCCAATTTGCACTGTTTATGGCAAAGGGAGCACAATAGTGACTTTCCTTACCAGAAAACATCCCTTGCTCGTAGGACCAGAAACTGCATGTGATTCAACTCCATTTTGGACTGGGAAACAAACGCTAGATCGCCTTACAAGAAACACACTCTGCTTTTGAGAAAAGAGCACTCTTCTATTCTACTGTGTTTCCTATGGGGTCCGAACAGTGAGCGTGCTCAGAACAAAAGAACTGTGCTTCCTACACACACGGGCCATATCTAGTTCAACTCTGCTTAGGAAACTGACAAGAACAGTAGATCATCTTCAGTCCAATACATTGTACATGCTGCGAACAGACGCCAGTGCTATTTGCCTTGTGTATAGCAAAGGGAGCACAATAGTGACTCTTCTTACCAGAAAACAACTCTTGCTCGTTGGACCAGAAACTGCATGTGATTCAACTCCGTTTAGGACTGGGAAACAAAAGCTAGCTCTCCTTACAAGAAACACACTCTGCTTTTGAAAAAAGAGCACTCTTCTACTCTACTGTGTTTCCTATAGGGCCAAAACAGTGAGCTTGCTCAGAACAAAAGAACTGTGCTTCCTACACACACGGGCTATTACTAGTAAAACTCTGCTTAGGAAACTGACAAGAACAGTAGATCCTCTTCAGTCCAATACACTGTACGTCCTGGGAACAGACGCCAGTGCTATTTGCCCTGTGTATGACAATGGGAGGGCAATAGTGACTCTTCTTATCAGAAAACAATTCTTGCTACTAGGATCAGAAACTGCAAGTGATTCAACTCCATTTAGGACTGGGAAAAAAACGCTAGCTCGCCTTACAACAAACACATTCTGCTTTTGAGAAATGAGCACTCTTCTACTCTACTGTGTTTCCTATTGGGTCTGAAGAGTGAGCTTGCTCAGAACAAAAGAACTGTGCTTCCTACACACACGGGCCATATCTAGTTCAACTCTGCTTAGGAAACTAACAAGAACACTAGCTCTTCTTCTGTCCAAAACACTGTACTTGCAAAGAACAGTAGCGAGTGTTGTTTGCACTGTGTTTGGCAATAGGATTGCAATAGTGACTCTTCTTACCAGAAAACAACTCTTGCTCATAGGACCAGAAACTGCATGTAATTCAACTCCATTTAGGACTGGGAAACAAACGCTAGCTCACCTTACAAGAAACACACTTTGCTTTTGAGAAAAGAGCACTCTTCTACTCTTCTGTGTTTCCTATAGGACCAGAACAGTGAGCTTGCTCAGAACAAAAGAACTGTGCTTCCTACACACACGGGCCATATCTAGTTCAACTCTGCTTAGGAAACTGACAAGAACAGTAGCTCCTCTTCTGTCCAATATACTGTACTTGGAAAGAACAGTAGCGAGTGTTGTTTGTACTGTGTATGGCAATAGGAGCACAATAGTGACTCTTCTTACCAGAAAACAACTCTTGCTCATAGGACAAGAAACTGCATCTAATTCATCTACATTTAGGACTGGGAAACAAACGCTAGCTCACCTTACAAGAAACACCCTCTGCTTTTGAGAAAATAACACTCTTCTACTCTTCTGTGTTTCCTATAGGTCCAAAACAGTGAGCTTGCTCAGAACAAAAGAACTGTGCTTCCTACACACACGGGCCATATCTCATTCAACTCTGCTTAAAATACTGACAAGAACAGTAGCTCCTCTTCAGTCCAATACGCTGTACTTGCTGGGAACAGACATGAGTGCAATTTGCACTGTTTATGGCAAAGGGAGCCCAATAGTGACTTTCCTTACCAGAAAACATCCCTTGCTCGTAGGACCAGAAACTGCATGTGATTCAACTCCATTTTGGACTGGGAAACAAACGCTAGCTCACCTTACAAGAAACACACTCTGCTTTTGAGAAAAGAGCACTCTTCTATTCTACTGTGTTTCCTATGGGGTCCGAACACTGAGCTTGCTCAGAACAAAAGAACTGTGCTTCCTACACACACGGGCCATATCTAGTTCAACTCTGCTTAGGAAACTGACAAGAACAGTAGATCATCTTCAGTCCAATACACTGTACATGCTGGGAACAGACCCCAGTGCTATTTGCCCTGTGTATGACAATGGAGGGCAACAGTGACTCCTTCTTACCAGAAAACAACTCTTGCTCGTAGGACCAGAAACTGCCTGTGATTCAACTCCATTTAGGACTGGGAAAAAAACGCTAGCTCGCCTTACAAGAAATACATTCTGCTTTTGAGAAAAGAGCACTCTTCTACTCTACTGAGTTTCCTATAGGCCAAAGAGTGAGCTTGCTCAGAAGAAAAGAAGTGTACTTCCTACACACATGGGCCATATCTAGTTCAACTTTGCTTAGGAAACTGACAAGAACAGTAGCTCCTTTTCTGTGCAATACACTGTACTTGCTGGAACAGACGCGAGTGCTATTTGCACTGTTTATGGCAATGGTAGCACAATAGTGACTCTTCTTACCAGAAAACAACTCTTGCTCGTAGGACCAGAAACTGCATGTGATTCAACTCCCATTTAGGACTGGAAACAAACACTAGCTTGCCTTACAAGAAACACACTCTGCTTCTGAGAAAAGAGCACTCTTCTACTCTTCTGTGTTTCCTATAGGACCAGAACAGTGAGCTCGCTCAGAACAAAAGAACTGTGCTTCCTACGCACACGGGCCATAACTAGTTCAACTCTGCTTAGGAAACTGACAAGAACAGTAGCTCCTCTTCAGTCCAATACACTGTACTTGCTGGGAACAGACGCGAGTGCTATTTGCACTGTTTATTGCAAGGGAGCACAATAGTGACTTTCCTTACCCGAAAACATCCCTTGTTCATAGGACCAGAAACTGCATGTGATTCAACTCCATTTAGGACTGGGAAACAAACGCTAGCTCGCCTTAGAAGAAACACACTCTGCTTTTGAGAAAAGAGCACTGTTCTATTATAGTGTGTTTCCTATGGGGTCCGAACAGTGAGCTTGCTCAGAACAAAAGAACTGTGCTTCCTACACACACGGGCCATATCTAGTTCAACTCTGCTTAGGAAACTGACAAGAACAGTAGCTCCTCTTCAGTCCAATACACTGTACTTGCTGGGAACAGACACGAGTGCTATTTGCACTGTTTATGGCAAAGGGAGCACAATAGTGACTTTCCTTACCAGAAAACATCCCTTGTTTGTAGGACCAGAAACTGCATGTGATTCAACTCCATATAGGACTGGGAAACAAACGCTAGCTCAACCTTACAAGAAACACATTCTGCTTTTGAGAAAAGAGCACTCTTCTACTCTACTTTGTTTCCTACAGGGCAAGAACAGTGAGCTTGCTCAGAACAAAAGAACTGTGCTTCCTACACACACGGGCCATATCTAGTTCAACTCTGCTTAGGAAACTGACAAGAACAGTAGCTCCTCTTCAGTCCAATACACTGTACTTGCTGGGAGCAGACGCGAGTGCTATTTGCCCTGTGTATGGCAATGGGAGCGAAATAGTGACTCTTCTTACCAGAAAACAACTCTTGCTCGTAGGACCAGAAACTGCATGGGATTCAACTCTGTTTCTGACTGGGAAACAAACACTAGCTAGCCTTACAAGAAACACACTCTGCTTTTGAGAAAAGAGCACTCTTCTACTCTACTGTGTTTCCTATAGGCCAGAAGAGTGAGCTTGCTCAGAACAAAAGAACTGTGCTTCACACACATGGGGCCATATCTAGTTCAACTTTCCTTAGGAAACTGTCAAGAACAGTAGCTCCTCTTCTGTCGAATACACTGTACTTGCTGGGAACAGACGCGAGTGCTATTTGCACTGTGTATGGCAAAGGGAGCACAATAGTGACTTTCCTTACCAGAAAACATCCCTTGCTCACAGGACCAAAAACTGCATGTGATTCAACTCCATTTAGACCTGGGAAACAAACACTAGCTAGCCTTACAAAAACACACTCTGCTTTGGAGAAAAGAGCACTGTTCTACTTTACTGTGTTTCCTATAGGCCAGAAGAGTGAGCTTGCTCAGAACAAAAGAACTGTGCTTCCTACACACACGGGCCATATCTAGATCAACTCTGCTTAGGAAACTGACAAGAACAGTAGCTCCTCTTCTGTCCAATATACTGTACTTGGAAAGAACAGTAGCGAGTGTTGTTTGTACTGTGTATGGCAATAGGAGCACAATAGTGACTCTTCTTACCAGAAAACAACTCTTGCTCATAGGACCAGAAACTGCATGTGACTCAACTCCATTTAGGACTGGGAAACAAACGCTAGCTCACCTTACAAGAAACACACTCTGCTTCTGAGAAAAGAGCACTCTTCTACTCTTCTGTTTTTCCTATAGGGCCAGAAGAGTGAGCTTGCTCAGAACAAAAGAACTGTGCTTCCTACACACACGGCCATATCTAGTTCAATTCTGGTTAGGAAACTGATAGGAACAGTAGATCCTCTTCAGTCCAATACACTTTACATGCTGGGAACAGACACCAGTGCTATTTGCTCTGTGTAAGACAATGGGAGCGCAATAGTGACTCTTCTTGCCATAGAACAACTCTTGCTCATAGGACCAGAAACTGCATGTGATTCAACTCCATTTAGGACTGGGAAACAAACGCAAGCTCGCCTTACAAGAAACACATTCTGCTTTTGAGAAAAGAGCACTCTTCTACTCTACTGAGTTTCCTATAGGGCCAGAAGAGTAAGCTTGCTCAGAACAAAAGAACAGTGCTTCCTACACACACGGGGCATATCTAGTTCAACTCTGCTTAGGAAACTGACAAGAGCAGTAGCTCCTCTTCAGTCCAATACACTGTAATTGCTGGAAACAAACGCGAGTGCTATTTGCACTGTGTATGGCAAAGGGAACACAATAGTGACTTTCCTTTCCAGAAAACAACTCTTGCTTGTAGGACCAGAAACTGCATGTGATTCAACTCCATTTAGGACTGGGAAACAAACGCATTCTCGCCTTACAGGAAACACACTCTGCTTTTGAGAAAAGAGCACTGTTCTACTTTACTGTGTTTCCTATAGGCCAGAAGAGTGAGCTTGCTCAGAACAAAAGAACTGTGCTTCCTACACACACAGGCCATATCTAGTTCAACTCTGCTTAGGAAACTGACAAGAACAGTAGATCCTCTTCACCAATACACTGTATATGCTGGGTACAGACGCCAGTGCTATTTGCCCTGTGTATGACAATGGGAGCACAATAGTGACTCTTCTTACCAGAAAAAACTCTTGCTCGTAAGAACAGAAACTGCATGTGATTCAACTCCATTTAGGACTGGGAAACAAACGCTAGTTCGCCTTACAACAAACACACTGTGCTTTTGAGAAAAGAGCACTCTTCTACTCTACTGAGTTTCCTATAGGGCCAGAACAGTGAGCTTGCTCAGAACAAAAGAACTGTGCTTCCTACACACACGGGCCATATCTAGTTCAACTCTGCTTAGGAAACTGACAAGAACAGTAGCTCCTCTTCAGTCCAATACACTGTATTTGCAGTTAGCAGACGCGAGTGCTATTTGCACTGTGTATGGCAATGTGAGCGCAATAGTGACTCCTCTTACCAGAAAACAACTCTTGCTCGTAGGACCAGAAACTGCATGAGATTCAACTCCGTTTCTGACTGGGAAAAAAACACTAGCCAGCCTTACAAGAAACACACTCTGCTTCTGAGAAAAGAGCACTCTTCTACTCTACTGTGTTTCCAATGGGGTGCGAACAGTGAGCTTGCTCAGAACAAAAGAACTGTGCTTCCTACACACACGGGCCACATCTAGTAGCAACTCTGCTTAGGAAACTGACAAGAACAGTAGATCCTCTTCAGTCCAATACACTGTAAATGCTGGGAACAAATGCGAGTTCTATTTGCCCTGTGTATGGCAATGGGAGCGCAATAGTGACTCTTCTTAGCAGAAAACAACTCTTGCTTGTAGGACCAGAAACTGCATGTGATTCAACTCCATTTAGTACTTGGAAAGAAACGCTAGCTCGCCATAGGAGAAACACAGTCTGCTTTTGAGAAAAGAGCACTCTTCTACTCTACTGTGTTTCCTATAGGGCCAGAACAGTGAGCTTGCTCAGAACAAAGGAACTGTGCTTCCTACACACACGGGCCATATCTAGTTCAACTCTACATAGGAAACTGACAAGAGCAGTAGCTCCTCTTCAGTCCAATAAACTGTACTTGCTGGGAACAGACGCGAGTGCCATTTGCACTGTGTATGGCAAAGGGAGCACAATACTGACTTTCCTTTCCCGAAAACAAGTCTTGCTTCTAGGACAGAAACTCCATGTGATTCAACTCCATTAGGACTGGGAAACAAACGCTAGCTCGCCTTACAAGAAAAACACTCTGCTTTTGAGAAAAGATCACTCTTCTACTCTACTGTGTTTCTTATAGGCCAGAAGAGTGAGCTTGCTCAGAAGAAAAGAACTGTGCTTCCTACACACAGGGGTTAAATCTAGTTCAACTCTGTTTAGGAAACTGACAAGAACAGTAGCTCCTCTTCAGTCCAATACACTGTACTTGCTGGGAGCAGACGCGAGTGCTATTTGCACTGTGTATGGCAATGGGAGCACAATAGTGACTCTTCTTACCAGAAAACAACTCTTGCTCGTAGGACCAGAAACTGCATGGGATTCAACTCCATTTAGGACTGGGAAACAAAAGCTAGCTCGCCTTACAAGAAACACACTCTGCTTTTGAGAAAAGATCACTCTTCTACTCTACTTTGTTTCCTATAGTGCCAAAACAGTGAGCTTGCTCAGAACAAAAGAACTGTGCTTCCTACACACACGGGCCATATCTAGTTCAACTCTGCTTAGGAAACTGACAAGAACAGTAGCTCCTCTTCTGTCCAATACACTGTACTTGCAAAGAACATTAGCGAGAGTTGTTAGCACTGTGTATGGCAATAGGAGCGCAATAGTGACTCTTCTTACCAGAAAACAACTCTTGCTCATAGGACAAGAAACTGCATGTAATTCAACTCCATTTAGGACTGGGAACAAAATGCTAGCTCACCTTACCAGAAACACACTCTGCTTTTGAGAAAAGAGCACTCTTCTACTCTTCTGTGTTTCCTATGGGGTCCGAACAGTGAGCTTGCTCAGAACAAAAGAACTGTGTTTCCTACACACACAGGCCATATCTAGTTCAACTCTGCTTAGGAAACTGACAAGAGCAGTAGCTCCTCTTCAGTCCAATACACTGTACTTGCTGGGAACAGACGTGAGTGCTATTTGCACTGTTTATGGCAAAGGGAGAACAATAGTGACTTTCCTTTCCAGAAAACATCCCTTGCTCGTTGGACCAGAAACTGCATGTGATTCAACTCCATTTAGGACTGGGAAACAAACGCAAGCTTGCCTTACAAGAAACACACTCTGCTTTTGAGAAAAGAGCACTCTTCTACTCTACTGTGTTTCCTATGAGCCAACAGAGTGAGCTTTCTCAGGACAAAAGATCTGTGCTTCCTACACACACGGGCCATATCTAGTTAAACTCTGCTTAGGAAACTGACAAGGACAGTAGATCCTCTTCAGTCCAATACACTTTACATGCTGGGAACAGACGCCAGTGCTATTTGCCCTGTGTATGACAATGGGAGCGCAACAGTGACTTTTCTTACCAGAAAACAACTCTTGCTCGTAGGACCAGAAACTGCATGTGATTCAACTCCATTTAGGACTGGGAAACAAACGCTAGCTCGACTTACAAGAAACACATTCTGCTTTTGAGAAAAGAGCACTCTTCTACTCTACTGTGTTTCCTACAGGCCAGAAGAATGAGCTTGCTCAGAACAAAAGAAGTGTACTTCCTACACACACGGGCCATATCTAGTTCAACTTTACTTAGGAAACTGACAAGAACAGTAGATCCTCTTCAGTCCAATACACTGTACATCCTGGGAACAGACGCGAGTCCTATTTGCCCTGTGTATGGCAATGAGAACACAATAGTGACTCTTCTTACTAGAAAACAACTCTTGCTTGTAGGACCAGAAACTGCATGTGATTCAACTCCATTTAGGACTGGGAAACAAAAGCTAGCTCGCCTTACAAGAAACACACTCTGCTTTTGAGAAAAGAGCACTCTTCTACTCTACTGTGTTTCCTATAGGGCCAAAACAGTGAGCTTGCTCAGAACAAAAGAACTGTGCTTCCTACACACAACAGCCATATCTAGTTCAACTATGCTTAGGAAACTGACAAGAACAGTAGATCCTGTTCAGTCCAATACACTGTACATGCTGGGAACAGACGCCAGTGCTATTTGCCCTGTGTATGACAATGGGAGCACAATAGTGACTCTTCTTACCAGAAAACAACTCTTGCTCCTAGGATCAGAAACTGCATGTGATTCAACTCCATTTAGGACTGGGAAACAAAAGCTAGCTCGCCTTACAAGAAACACCCTCTGCTTTTGAGAAAAGAGCACTCTTCTTCTCTACTGTGTTTCCTATGGGGTCCGAACAGTGAGCTTGCTCAGAACAAAAGAACTGTGCTTCCTACACACACGGGCCATATCTAGTTCAACTCTGCTTAGGAAACTGACAAGAACAGTAGCTCCTATTCTGTCCAATACACTGTACTTTCAAAGAACAGTAGCAAGTGTTTTTTGCACTGTGTATGGCAGTAGGAGCGCAATAGTGACTCTTCTTACCAGAAAACAACTCTTGCTCATAGGACAAGAAACTGCATGTAATTCAACTCCATTTAGAACTGGGGAACAAACGCTAGCTCACCTTACAAGAAACACAATCTGCTTTTGAGAAAAGAGCACTCTTCTACTCTACTGTGTTTGCTATAGGGCCAGAACAGTGAGCTTGCTCAGAACAAAAGAACTGTGCTTCCTACACACATTGGCTATATCTAGTTCAACTCTGCTTAGGAAACTGACAAGAACAGTAGCTCCTATTCAGTCCAATACACTGTACTTGCTGGGAGCAGAAGCGAGTGCTATTTGCACTGTGTATGTCAATGGGAGCGAAATAGTGACTCCTCTTACCAGAAAACAACTCTTGCTCCTAGGACCAGAAACTGCATGGGATTCAAATCCGTTTCTGACTGGGAAACAAACACTAGCTAGCCTTACAAGAAACACACTCTGCTTTTGAGAAAAGAGCACTCTTCTACTCTACTGTGTTTACTATGGGTCCGAAAATTGAGCTTGCTCAGAACAAAAGAACTGTGCTTCACACACACGGGCCATATGTAGTTCAACTCTGCTTAGGAAACTGACAAGAACAGAAGCTCCTCTTCTGTCCAATACACTGTACTTGCTGGTAACAGACGCGAGTGCTATTTGCACTGTGTATGGCAATGGTAGCACAATAGTGACTCTTCTTACCAGAAAACAACTCTTGCTCGTAGGACCAGAAACTGCATGGGATTCAACTCCATTTAGGACTGGGAAACAAACGCTAGCACACCTTACAAGAAACACACTCTGCTTCTGAGAAAAGAGCACTCTTCTACTCTTCTGTGTTTCCTATAGGGCCAGAACAGTGAGCTTGCTCAGAACAAAAGAACTGTGCTTCCTACACACACGAGCAATATCTAGTTCAACTCTGCTTAGGAAACTGACAAGAACAGTAGCTCCTCTTCAGTCCAATACACTGTACTTGCTGGGAACAGACGTGAGTGCTATTTGCACTGTTTATCGCAAAGGGAACACAATAGTGACTTTCCTTACCAGAATACATCCCTTGCTCGTAGGACCAGAAACTGCATGTGATTCAACTCCATTTTGGACTGGGAAACAAACGCTAGCTCGCCTTACAAGAAACACACTCTGCTTTTGAGAAAAGAGCACTCTTCTCTTCTACTGTGTTTCCTAAGGGGTCTGAACAGTGAGCTTGCTCAGAACAAAAGAACTGTGCTTCCTACACACACGGGCCATATCTAGTTCAACTCTGCTTAGGAAACTGACAAGAACAGTAGATCATCTTCAGTCCAATACACTGTGCCTGCTGGGAACAGACGCGAGTGCTATTTGCCCTGTGTATGAATTTGGGAGCGCAATAGTGACTCTTCTTACCAGAAAACAACTCTTGCTCATAGGACCAGAAACTTCATGTGATTCCACTCCATTTAGGACTGGGAAACAAACGCTAGCTCGCTTTACAAGAAACACACTCTGCTTTTGAGAAAAGAGCACTCTTCTATTCTACTGTGTTTCCTATTGGGTCCGAACAGTGAGCTTGCTCAGAACAAAAGAACTGTGCTTCCTACACACACGGGCCACATCTAGTTCAACTCTGCTTAGGAAACTGACAAGAACAGTAGATCCTCTTCAGTCCAATACACTTTACATGCTGGGAACAGACGCCAGTGCTATTTGCCCTGTGTATGACAATGTGAGTGCAATAGTGACCCTTCTTATGAGAAAACAACTCTTGCTCCTAGGATCAGAAACTGCATGTGTTTGAACTCCATTTAGGACTGGGACAAAAACGTTAGCTCGCCTTACAAGAAACACACTCTGCTTTTGAGAAAAGAGCACTCCTCTACTCTACTGTGTTTCCTATAGGGCCAGAAGAGTGAGCTTGCTCCGAACAAAAGAAGTGTACTTCCTACACACACGGGCCATATCTAGTTCAACTTTGCTTAGGAAACTTACAAGAACAGCAGATCCTCTTCAGTCCAATACACTGTACATCCTGGGAACAGACGCGAGTCCTATTTGCCCTGTGTATGGCAATGGGAACACAGTAGTGACTCTTCTTGCCAGAAAACAACTCTTGCTCATAGGACCAGAAACTGCATGGGATTCAACTCCATTTCTGACTGGGAAACAAACACTAGCTCTTTTTACAAGAAACACACTCTGCTTTTGAGAAAAGAGCACTCTTCTACTCTACTGTGTTCCCTATGGGGTCCGAACAGAGAGCTTGCTCAGAACAAAAGAACTGTGCTTCCTACACACACGGGCCATATCTAATTCATCTCTGCTTAGGAAACTGACAAGAACAGTAGCTCCTCTTCAGTCCAATACACTGTACTTGCTGGGAACAGACGCGAGTGCTATTTGCACTGTGTATGGTAATGGGAATTCAATATTGACTTTCCTTACCAGAAAAAAACTCTTGCTCGTAACCAAAAACTGCATGTGATTCAACTCCATTTAGGACTGAGAAATAATCGCTAGCTCGCCTTACAAGAAAGAGACTCTGCTTTTGAGAAAAGAGCACTCTTCTACTCTACTGTGTTTCCTATATGGCCAGAACAGTGAGCTTGCTCAGAACAAAAGAACTGTGCTTCCTACACACACGGCCATATCTAGATCAATTCGGCTTAGGAACCTGACGAGAAAAGTAGATCTTCTTTAGTCCAATACACTGTACATGCTGGGAAATGACACCAGTGCTATTTGCCCTGTGTATGACAATGGGAGCGCAATAGTGACTCTTCTTACCAGAAAACAACTCTTGCTCGTAGGACAAGAAACTGCATGTGATTCAACTCCATTTAGGACTGGGAAACAAACGGTAGCTCGCCTTACAAGAAACACACTCTGCTTTTGAGAAAAGACACTCTTCTACTCTACTGTGTTTCTTATACTGCTAGAACAGTCAGCCTGCTCAGAATAAAAGAACTGTACTTCCTACACACACGGTCCATATCTAGTTCAATTCTGATTAGGACACTGACAAGAACAGTACATCCTCTTCAATCCAATACACAGTACAACCTGGGAACAGACGCCAGGGCTATTTGCACTGTGTATGACAATGGGAGCGAAATAGTGACTCTTCTTACCAGAAAACAACTCTTGCTTGTAGGACCAGAAACTGCATGGGATTCAACTCCATTTCTGACTGGGAAACAAACACTAGCTAGCCTTACAAGAAACACACTCTGCTTTTGAGAAAAGAACACTCTTCTACTCTACACTGTTTCCTATGGGGTCCGAACAGTGAGCTTGCTCAGAACAAAAGAACTGTGCTTCCTACGTACACAGGACATATCTAGTTCAACTCTGCTTAGGAAACTGACAAGAACAGTAGCTCCTCTTCAGTCCAACATACTGTACTTGGTGGGAACAGACGCGAGTGCTATTTGCAATGTGTATGGCAATGGGAGCGCAATAGTGACTTTCCTTACCAGAAAACAACTCTTGCTCGTAAACCAAAAACTGCATGTGATTCAACTCCATTTAGGACTGGGAAACAAACGCTAGCTCGTCTTACAAGAAACACACTCTGCTTTTGAGAAAATTGCACTCTTCTACTCTCCTGTGTTTCCAATAGGGCCAGAACAGTGAGCTTGCTCAGAACAAAAGAACTGTGCTTCCTACACACATGGTCATATCTAGTTCAATTCTGCTTAGGAAACTGACAAGAACAGTAGCTCCTCCTCAGTCCAATACAATGTACTTGCTGGGACAAGACGCGTGGGCTATTTGCCCTGTGTATGAAAATGGGAGCGCAATAGTGACTCTTCTTACCAGAAAACTACTCTTGCTCGTAGGACCAGAAACTGCATGTGATTCAACTCCATTTAGGACTGGGAAACAAACGCTAGCTCTCCTTACAAGAAACACAATCTGCTTTTGAGAAAAGAGCACTCTTCTACTCTACTGTGTTTCTTATGGCGCCCGAAAAAAGAGCTTGCTCAGAACAAAAGAACTGTGCTTCCTACACACACGGCCATATCTAGTTCAATTCTGCTTAGGAACCTGACAAGAACAGCAGATTCTCTTCAGTCCAATACACTTTACATGCTGGGGACATACGCGAGTGCTATTTGCCCTGTGTATGACAATGGGAGCACAATAGTGACTCTTCTTACCAGAAAACAACTCTTGCTTGTAGGACCAGAAACTGCATGGGATTCAACTCCATTTAAGACTGGGAAACAAACGCTAGCTCGCCCTACAAGAAACACACTCTGCTTTTGAGAAAAGAGCACTCTTCTACTCTACTGTTTTTCCTATGGGACCAGAACAGTGAGCATGCTCAGAACAAAAGAACTGTGCTTCCTACACACACTGGCCATATCTAGTTCAACTCTGCTTAGGAAACTGACAAGAACAGTAGCTCCTCTTCAGTCCAATAAACTGTACTTGCTGGGAACAGACGCGAGTGCTATTTGAACTGTGTATGGCAATGGGACCGCAATAGTGATTCCTTACCAGAAAACAACTCTTGCTTATATGACCAGAAACTGCATGTGATTCAACTCCATTTAGGACTGGGAAACAAACACTAGCTCGCCTTACAAGAAACACACTCTGCTTTTGAGAAAATAGCACTCTTCTTCTCTGCACTGTTTCCTATGGGGTCCGAACAGTGAGCTTGCTCAGAACAAATGAATTTTGCTTCCTACGTACACGGGCCATATCTAGTTCAACTCTGCTTAGGAAACTGACAAGAACAGTAACTCCTCTTCAGTCCAATACACTGTACTTGGTGGGAACAGACGCCAGTGCTATTTGCACTGTATATGTCAATGGAGGGCAATAGTGACTTTCCTTGCCAGAAAACAACTCTTGATCGTAAACCAAAACTGCATGTGATTCAACTCCATTTAGGACTGGTTAACAAACGCTAGTTCGCCTTACAAGAAACACACTCTGCTTTTGAGAAAAGAGCACTCTCCTACTCTACTGTGTTTCCTATAGGGCCAGAAGAGTGAGCTTGCTCAGAATAAAGGAACTGTGCTTCCTACACACACGGGCCATATCTAGTTCAACTCTGCTTAGGAAACTGACAAGAAGAGTAGCTCCTCTTCAGTCCAATACACTGTACATTCTGGGAACAGACGAGAGTGGTGTTTGCAATGTGTATGGCAATGGGAGCGCAATAGTGACTCTTCTTACCAGAAAACAAATCTTGCTTGTAGGACCAGAAATTGCATGGGATTCAACTCCATGTCTGATTGGGAAGCAAACACTAGCTCGCCTTATGAGAAACAAACTCTGCTTTTTAGAATAGAGCACTCTTCTACTCTACTGTGTTTCCTATAAGGCCAGAACAGTGAGCTTGCTCAGAACAAAAGAACTGTGCTACCTACACACATGGACCATATCTAGTTCAATTCTACTTACGAAATTGACAAGAAGAGTAGATCCTCTTCAGTCCAATACACTATACATCCTGGGAACAGACGCCAGTGCTATTTGTCCTGTGTATGACAATGGGAGTGCAATAGTGACTCTTCTTCCCAGAAAACAACTATTGCTCGTAGGTCCAGAAACTGCATGTGTTTCAACTCCATTAAGGACTGGGAAACAAACGCTATCTTGCCTTACAAGAAACACACTCTGCTTTTGAGAAAGGAGCACTCTTCTACTCTACTGTGTTTCCTATAGGGCCAGAACCGTGAGCTTGCTCAGAACAAAAGAACTGTGCTTCCTACATACATGGGCCATATCCAGTTCAACTCTGCTTAGGAAACTGACAAGATCAGTAGCTCCTCTTCAGTCCAATACACTGTACTTGCTGGGAACAGACGCGAGTGCTATTTGCACTGTGTATGGGAATGGGAGAGCAATAGTGACTTTCCTTACAAGAAAACAACTCTTGCTCGTAGGAACAGAAACTGCATGGGATTCAACTCCATTTAGGACTGGGAAACAAAGCCTAGCTCGCCTTACAAGAAACACACTCTGCTTTTGCGAAAAGAGCACTCTTCTACTCTACTGTGTTTTATATAGGGCGAGAACAGTGAGCTTGCTCAGAACAAAAGAACTGTGCTTCCTACACACACGGGCCATATCTAGTTCAACTCTGATTAACAAATGACAATGACAGTTGCTTCTGTTCAGTCCAATACACTATAAATGCTGGGAACAGTCGCCAGTGCTATTTGCCCTGTGTATGACAATGGGAGCACAATAGTGACTCTTCTTTCTAGAAAACAACTCTTGCTTGTAGGACCAAAGACTACATGTGATTCAACTCCTTTTAGGACTGGGAAACAAACTCTAGCTTGCCTTACAAGAAACACACTCTGCTTTTCAGAAAAGAGCACTCTTCTACTCTACTGTGTTTCCTATGAGGTCCGAACAGAGAGCTTGCTCAGAACAAAAGAACTGTGATTCCTGCACACACGGGTCATATCTAGTACAACTGTGCTTAGCAAACTGACAAGGACAGTAGCTCCACTTCAGTCCAATACAGTGTAAATGCTGGGAACGGTCGCCAGTGATATTTGCACTGTGAATGTCAATGGGAGCGCAATAGTGACTCTTCTTTCTAGAAAACAACTCTTGCTCGTAGGACCAGAAACTCTATGTGATTCAACTCCATTTAGGACTGGGAAACAAACGCTAGCTCGCCTTACAAGAAACACACTCTGCTTTTGAGAAAAGAGCACCATTCTACTCTACTGTGTTGCCTATGGGGTCCGAACAGTGAGCTTGCTCATAATAAAAGAGCTGTGCCTCCTACACTCACGGGCCATATCTAGTACAACTCTGCTTAGGAAACTTACAAGAACAGTAGCTCCTCTTCAGTCCAATACACGGTACTTCCTGGGAACAGACGCGAGTGCTATTTGCACTGAGTATAGCAATAGGAGCGCAATAGTGACTCTTCTTACCAGAAAACAACTCTTGCTCCTACGAACAGAAACTACATGAGATTCAACTCCATTTAGGACTGGGAAAAAAACGCTAGCTCGCCTTACAAGAAACACACTCTGCTTTTGAGAAAAGAGCACTCTTCTACTCTACTGTGTTTCCTATGGGGTCCTAACAGTGAGCTTGCTCAGAACAAATGAACTGTGATTCCTACACAAACAGGCCATATCTAGTTCAACTCTGCTTAGAAAACAGACAAGAACAGTAGCTCCTCTTCAGTCCAATACACTGTACTTGCTGGTAAAAGACGCGAGTGCTTATTTCACTGTGTATGGCATTGGGAGCACAAGAGTGACTTTCCTTACCAGAAAACAACTCTTGTTCGTAGGACCAAAAACTGCATGTGTTTCAACTCCATTAAGGACTGGGAAACAAACGCTAGCTTGTCTTACAAGAAACACACTCTGCTTTTGAGAAAAGAGCACTCTTCTACTCTACTGTGTTTACTATCGGGCCAGAAGAGTGTGCTTGCTCAGAACAAAAGAACTGTGCTTCCTACACACACGGCCATATCTAGTTCAATTCTGGTTAGGAAACTGATAAGAACAGTAGATCCTCTTCAGTCCAATACACTGTACTTGCTGGGAACAGACGCCACTGCTATTTTTCCTTTGTACGACAATGGGAGCACAATAGTGACTCTTCTTTCTAGAAAACAACTCTTGCTCATAGGACCAAAAACTGCATGTGATTCAACTCCATTTAGGACTAGGAAACAAATGCTAGCTCACCTTACAAGAAACACACTCTGCTTTTGAGAAAAGAGCACTCATCTACACTACAGTGTTGCCTATGGGGTCCGAACAGTGAGCTAGCTCAGAACAAAAGAACTGTGCTTCCTACACAAACGGCCATATCTAGTTCAATTCTGGTTAGGAAACTGATAAGAACAGTAGATCCTCTTCAGTCCAATACACTGTATTTGCTGGGAACAGACGCCAGTGCTATTTGTCCTTTGTACGACAATGGGAGCGCAATAGTGACACTTCTTTCTAGAAAACAACTCTTGCTCATAGGACCAAAAACTGCATGTGATTCAACTCCATTTTGGACTGGGATACAAACGCTAGCTCGACTTACAAGAAACGCACTCTGGTTTTGGGAGAAGGGCACTCTTCTACTCTACTGTGTTTCCTATGGGGTCCGAACAGTGAGCTTGCTCAGAACAAAAGAACTGTGCTTACTACACACACGGGCCATATCTAGTTCAACCCTGCTTAGGAAACTGACAAGAACAGTACCTCCTCTTCAGAACAATACACTGTACTAGCTGGGAACAGACGTGAGTGCTATTTGCACTCTGTATGACAATAGGAGCGCAATAGTGACTTTCCTTACCAGAAAACAACTCTTGCTCCTAGGACCAAAAACTGCATGTGTCTCAACTCCATTTAGGACTGGGAAACAAACGCTAGCTCGCCTTACAAGAAATACACTCTGCTTTTGAGAAAAGAGCACTCTTCTAATCTACTGTGTTTCCTATTGGGTCCTAAAAGTGAGCTTGCTCAGAACAAAAGAACTGTGCTTCCTACACACACGGCCATATCTACTTCAACTCTGCTTAGGAAACTGACAAGAGCTGTAGCTCCTCTTCAGTCCAATACACTGTACTTGCTGGGAACAGACGCGAGTGCTATTTTCACTGTGTATGGCACTGGGAGTGCAACAATGACTTTCCTTACCAGAAAACATCTCTTGCTCATAGTACCAAAAACTGCATGTGATTCAACTCCATTTAGGACTGAGAAACAAACGCTAGCTCTCCTTACAAGAAACACACACTGCTTTTGAGAAAAGAGCACTCTTCTAATCTACTGTGTTTCCTGTAGGGCCAGAAGTGAGCTTGCTCAGAACAAAAGAACTGTGCTTCCTACACACAAGGCCATATCTAGTTCAATTCTGCTTAGTAAACTAACAACTACAGTAGATCCTCTTCAGTCCAATACACTGTACTTGCTGGGAACAGATGCCAGTGCTATTTGCCCTGTGTATGACAAAGGGAGCGCAATAGTGACTCTTCATACCAGAAAACAACTCTTGCTCTTAGGACCAGAAACTGCATGTGATTCAACTCCCTTTAGGACTGGGAAAAAAACCCCAGTTCGCCTTACAAGAAACAAACTCTGCTTTTGAGAAAAGACACTCTTCTACTCTACTGTGTTTCCTATAGCGCCAGAACTGTGAGCTGGCTCAGAACAAAAGAACTGTGCTTCCTACACACACTGCCATATCTAGTTCAATTCTGCCTAGGATACTGACAAGAACAGTCGATCCTCCTCAGTACAATACACTGTACATGCTGGGAACAGACGCCAGTGCTATTTGCCCTGTGTATGACAATGGGAGTGCAATAGTGACTCTTTTGCCAGAAAACAACTATTGCTCGTAGGACAAGAAACTGCATGTGATCAACTCCATTTAGGACTGCGAAAGGAACGCTAGCTCGCCTTACAGGAAACACACTCTGCTTTTGAGTAAAGAGTACTCTTCTATTCTACTGTGTTTTCTATGGGGTCCGAACAGTGAGCTTGCTCAGAGCAAAAGAACTGTGCTTGCTACACAGACGGGCATATCTTGTTCAACTCTGCTTAGGAAACTGACAAGGACAGTAGATCCTCTTCAGTCCAATACACTGTACTTGCTGGGAACAGATGCGAGTGCTATTTGCACTGTGTATTGCAATGGGAGCGCAATAGTGACTCTTCTTACCAGAAAACAACTCTTGCTCGTAGGACAAGAAACTACATGTGATTCAACTCCATTTAGGACTGGGAAACAAACTCTAGCTCGCCTTACAAGAAACACACTCTGCTTTTGAGAAAAGAGCGCTCTTCTACTCTACTGTGTTTACTATAGGGCCAGAAGAGTGAGCTTGCTCAGAACAAAAGAACTGTGCTTCATACACACACTGCCATATCTAGTTCAATTCTGGTTAGGAAACTGATAGGAACAGTAGATCCTCTTCAGTCCAATACACTGTACTTGCTGGGAACAGACGCCAGTGCTATTTGTCCTTTGTATGACAATGGGAGGGCAATAGTGACTCTTCTTTCTAGAAAACAACTCTTGCTCATAGGACCAGAAACTGCATGCGATTCAACTCCATTTAGGACTAGGAAACAAACGCTAGCTCACCTTACAAGAAACACACTCTGCTTTTGAGAAAAGAGCACTCTTCTACACTACAGTGTTGCCTATGGGGTCCGAACAGTGAGCTAGCTCAGAACAAAAGAACTCTGCTTCCTGCACTCATGGGCCATATCTAGTACAACTCTGCTTAGGAAACATACAAGAACAGTAGCTCCTCTTCAGTCCAATACACTGTACTTGCTGGGAACAGACGCGAGTGCTATTTGCACTGTGTATAGCAATGGGAGCGCAATGGTGACTCTTCATACCAGAAAACAACTCTTGCTCGTAGGAATAGAAACTACATGGGATTCAACTCCATTTATGACTGGGAAACAAACGCTAGATCGCCTTACAAGAAACACACTCTGCTTTTGAGAAAAGGGCACTCTTCTACTCTACTGTGTTTCCTATGGGGTCCGAACTGTGAGCTTGCTCAGAACAAAAGAACTGTGCTTCCTACACACAAGGGCCATATCTAGTTCAACTCTGCTTGGGAAACTGACAAGAACAGTAGCTCCTCTTCAGTCCAATACACTGTACTTGCTGGGAACAGACGCGAGTGCTATTTGCACTGTCAACGGCAATGGGAGCGCAATAGTGACTTTCCTTACCATAAAACAACTCTTGCTCGTAGGAACAGAAACTGCATGGGATTCAACTCCATTTAGGACTGGGAAACAAACGCTAAATCTCCTTACAAGAAACACACTCTGCTTTTGAGAAAAGGGCACTCTTCTACTCTACTGAGTTTCCTACGGGGTCCGAACAGTGAGCTTGCTCAGAACAAAAGAACTGTGCTTCCTACACACACGGGCCATATCTAGTTCAACTCTGCTTGGGAAAGTGACAAGAACAGTAGCTCCTCTTCAGTCCAATACACTGTACTTGCTGGGAACAGACGCGAGTGCTTTTTGCACTGTGTATGGGAATGGGAGCGCAATAGTGACTTTCCTTACGAGAAAACAACTCTTGCTCGTAGGACCATAAACTGCATGTGATTCATCTCCATTTAGGACTGGGAAACAAACGCTAGCTCGCCTTACAAGAAACACACTCTGCTTTTGAGAAAAGAGCACTCTTCTACACTACAGTGTTGCCTATGGGGTCCGAACAGTGAGCTAGCTCAGAACAAAAGAACTCTGCTTCCTGCACTCACGGGCCATATCTAGTTCAACTCTGCTTAGCAAACTGACAAGGACAGTCGCTCCTGTTCAGTCCAATACACTGTAAATGCTGGGAACATTCGCCAGTGCTATTTGCCCTGTGTATGACAATGGGAGCACAATAGTGACTCTACTTTCTAGAAAACAACTCTTGCTTGTAGGACCAAAAACTGCATGTGATTCAACTCCTTTTAGGACTGGGAAACAAACGCTAGCTTGCCTTACAAGAAACACACTCTGCTTTTCAGAAAAGAGCACTCTTCTACTCTACTGTGTTTCCTATGGGGTCTGAACAGTGAGCTTGCTCAGAAAAAAAGAACTGTGCTTCCTGCACACACGGGCCGTATCTAGTTCAACTCTGCTTAGGAAACTGACAAGGACAGTAGATCCTCTTCAGTCCAATACACTGCACTTGCTGGGAACAGACGCGAGTGCTATTTGCACTGTGTATTGCAATGGGAGCGCAATAGTGACTCTTCTTACCAGAAAACAACTCTTGCTCGTAGGACAAGAAACTGCATGTGATTCAACTCCATTTAGGACTGGGAAACAAACGCTAGCACGCCTTACAAGAAACACACTCTGCTTTTGAGAAAAGAGCACTCTTCTACTCTACTGTGTTTACTATAGTGCCAGAAGAGTGAGCTTGCTCAGAACAAAAGAACTGTGCTTCCTACACACACGGCCATATCTAGTTCAATTCTGGTTAGGAAACTGATAGGAACAGTAGATCCTCTTCAGTCCAATACACTGTACTTGCTGGGAACAGACACCAGTGCTATTTGTCCTTTGTATGACGATGGGAGGGCAATAGTGACTCTTCTTTCTAGAAAACAACTCTTGCTCATAGGACCAGAAACTGCATGTGATTCAACTCCATTTAGGACTAGGAAACAAACGCTAGCTCACCCTACAAGAAACAGACTCTGCTTTTGAGAAAAGAGCACTCTTCTACACTACAGTGTTGCCTATGGAGTCCGAACAGTGAGCTAGCTCAGAACAAAAGAACTCTGCTTCCTGCACTCACGGGCCATAACTAGTACAACTCTGCTTAGGAAACATACAAGAACAGTAGCTCCTCTTCAGTCCAATACATTGTACTTGCTGGGAACAGACGCGAGTGCTATTTGCACTGTGTATAGCAATGGGAGCGCAATGGTGACTCTTCATACCAGAAAACAACTCTTGCTCATAGGAATAGAAACTACATGGGATTCAACTCCATTTATGACTGGGAAACAAACGCTAGATCTCCTTACAAGAAACACACTCTGCTTTTGAGAAAAGGGCACTCTTCTACTCTACTGTGTTTCCTATGGGGTCCGAACTGTGAGCTTGCTCAGAACAAAAGAACTGTGCTTCCTACACACACGGGCCATATCTAGTTCAACTCTGCTTGGGAAACTGACAAGAACAGTAGCTCCTCTTCAGTCCAATACACTGTACTTGCTGGGAACAGACGCCAGTGCTATTTGCACTGTGTATGGGAATGGGAGCACAATAGTGACTTTCCTTACGAGAAAACAACTCTTGCTCGTAGGACCAGAAACTGCATGTGATTCAACTCCATTTAGGTCTGGGAAACAAACGCTAGCTCGCCTTACAAGAAACACACTCTGCTTTTGAGAAAAGAGCACTCTTCTACTCAATTTTTTTTTCCTATGGGGTCTCAACAGTGAGCTTGTAGCAGAACAAAAGAACTGTGCTTCCTACATACACGGGCCATATCCAGTTCAACTCTGCTTCAGAAACTGACAAGATCAGTAGCTCCTCTTCAGTCCAATACACTGTACTTGCTGGGAAAAGACGCGAGTGCTATTTGCACTGTTTATTGCAATGGGAGCGCAATAGTGACTCTTCTTACCAGAAAACAACTCTTGCTCGTAGGACCAGAAACTGCATGGGATTCAACTCCATTTAGGACTGGGAAACAAACGCTTGATCTCCTTACAAGAAACACACTCTGATTTAGAGATAAGTGCACTCTTCTACTCTACTGAGTTTCCTATGGGGTCCGAACAGTGAGCTTGCTCAGAACAATAGAACTGTGCTTCCTACACACACGGGCCACATCTAGTTCAACTCTGCTTGGGAAAGTGACAAGAACAGTAGCTCCTCTTCAGTCCAATACACTGTGCTTGCTGGGAACAGACGCGAGTGCTATTTGCACTGTGTATTGCAATGGGAGCGCAATAGTGACTCTTATTACCAGAAAACAACTCTTGCTCGTAGGACAAGAAACTGCATGTGATTCAACTCCATTTAGGACTGGGAAACAAACGCTAGCTCGCCTTACAAGAAACACACTCTGCTTTTGAGAAAAGAGCACTCTTCTACTCTACTGTGTTTACTATAGGGCCAGAAGAGTGAGCTTGCTCAGAACAAAAGAACTGTGCTTCCTACACACACGGCCATATCTAGTTCAATTCTGGTTAGGAAACTGATAGGAACAGTAGATCCTCTTCAGTCCAATACACTGTACTTGCTGGGAACAGACGCGAGTGCTATTTGCACTGTGTATAGCAATGGGAGCGCAATGGTGACTCTTCATACCAGAAAACAACTCTTGCTCGTAGGAATAGAAACTACATGGGATTCAACTCCATTTATGACTGGGAAACAAACGCTAGATCTCCTTACAAGAAACACACTCTGCTTGTGAGAAAAGGGCACTCTTCTAATCTACTGTGTTTCCTATGGGGTCCGAACTGTGAGCTTGCTCAGAACAAAAGAACTGTGCTTCCTACACACACGGGCCATATCTAGTTCAACTCTGCTTGGGAAACTGACAAGAACAGTAGCTCCTCTTCAGTCCAATACAATGTACTTGCTGGGAACAGACGCGAGTGCTATTTGCACTGTGTATGGGAATGGGAGCACAATAGTGACTTTCCTTACGAGAAAACAACTCTTGCTCGTAGGACCAGAAACTGCATGTGATTCAACTCCATTTAGGACTGGGAAACAAACGCTAGCTCGCCTTACAAGAAACACACTCTGCTTTTGAGAAAAGAGCACTCTTCTACTCAATTTTTTTTCCTATGGGGTCTGAACTGTGAGCTTGTTCAGAACAAAAGAACTGTGCTTCCTACATACACGGGCCATATCCAGTTCAACTCTGCTTCGGAAACTGACAAGATCAGTTGCTCCTCTTCAGTCCAATACACTGTACTTGCTGGGAAAGGAGCCGAGTACTATTTGAACTGTATATTGCAATGGGAGCGCAATAGTGACTCTTCTTACCAGAAAACAACTCTTGCTCGTAGGAACAGAAACTGCATGGGATTAAATTCCATTTAGGACTGGGAAACAAACGCTAGATCTCCTTACAAGAAACACACTCTGCTTTTGAGAAAAGGGCACTCTTCTAATCTACTGTGTTTCCTATTGGGTCCTAAAAGTGAGCTTGCTCAGAACAAAAGAACTGTGCTTCCTACACACACGGGCTGTATCTAGTTCAACTCTGCTTAGGAAACTGACAAGGACAGTAGATCCTCTTCAGTCCAACACACTGTACTTGCTGGGAACAGACGCGAGTGCTATTTGCACTGTGTATTGCAATGGGAGCGCAATAGTGACTCTTCTTACCAGAAAACAACTCTTGCTCGTAGGACAAGAAACTGCATGTGATTCAACTCCATTTAGGACTGGGAAACAAACGCTAGCTCACCTTACAAGAAACACACTCTGCTTTTGAGAAAAGAGCACTCTTCTACTCTACTGTGTTTACTATAGGGCCAGAAGAGTGAGCTTGCTCAGAACAAAAGAACTGTGCTTCCTACACACACGGCCATATCTAGTTCAATTCTGGTTAGGAAACTGATAGGAACAGTAGATCCTCTTCAGTCCAATACACTGTACTTGCTGGGAACAGACGCCAGTGCTATTTGCACTGTGTATAGCAATGGGAGCGCAATGGTGACTCTTCATACCAGAAAACAACTCTTGCTCATAGGAATAGAAACTACATGGGATTCAACTCCATTTATGACTGGGAAACAAACGCTAGATCTCCTTACAAGAAACACACTCTGCTTTTGAGAAAAGGGCACTCTTCTACTCTACTGTGTTTCCTATGGGGTCCGAACTGTGAGCTTGCTCAGAACAAAAGAACTGTGCTTCCTACACACACGGGCCATATCTAGTTCAACTCTGCTTGGGAAACTGACCAGAACAGTAGCTCCTCTTCAGTCCAATACACTGTACTTGCTGGGAAGAGACGCGAGTGCTATTTGCACTGTGTATGGGAATGGGAGCACAATAGTGACTTTCCTTACGAGAAAACAACTCTTGCTCGTAGGACCAGAAACTGCATGTGATTCAACTCCATTTAGGACTGGGAAACAAACGCTAGCTCGCCTTACAAGAAACACACTCTGCTTTTGAGAAAAGAGCACTCTTCTACTCAATTTTTTTTTCCTATGGGGTCTCAACAGTGAGCTTGTAGCAGAACAAAAGAACTGTGCTTCCTACATACACGGGCCATATCCAGTTCAACTCTGCTTCAGAAACTGACAAGATCAGTAGCTCCTCTTCAGTCCAATACACTGTACTTGCTGGGAAAAGACGTGAGTGCTATTTGCACTGTGTATTGCTATGGGAGCGCAATAGTGAATCTTCTTACCAGAAAACAACTCTTGCTCGTAGGAACAGAAACTGCATGGGATTCAACTCCATTTAGGACTGGGAAACAAACGCTAGATCTCCTTACAAGAAACACACTCTGCTTTTGAGAAAAGGGCACTCTTCTACTCTACTGAGTTTCCTATGGGGTCCGAACAGTGAGCTTGCTCAGAACAAAAGAACTGTGCTTCCTACACACACGGGCCATATCTAGTTCAACTCTGTTTGGGAAAGTGACAAGAACAGTAGCTCCTCTTCAGTCCAATACACTGTACTTGCTGGGAACAGACGCGAGTGCTATTTGCACTGTGTATGGGAATGGGAGCGCAATAGTGACTCTTTTTACCAGAAAACAACTCTTGCTCGTAGGACAAGAACCTGCATGTGATTCAACTCCATTTAGGACTGGGAAACAAACGCTAGCTCGCCTTACAAGAAACACACTCTGCTTTTGAGAAAAGAGCACTCTTCTACTCTACTGTGTTTACTATAGGGCCAGAAGAGTGAGCTTGCTCAGAACAAAAGAACTGTGCTTCCTACACACACGGCCATATCTAGTTCAATTCTGGTTAGGAAACTGATAGGAACAGTAGATCCTCTTCAGTCCAATACACTGTACTTGCTGGGAACAGACGCGAGTGCTATTTGCACTGTGTATAGCAATGGGAGCGCAATGGTGACTCTTCATACCAGAAAACAACTCTTGCTCGTAGGAATAGAAACTACATGGGATTCAACTCCATTTATGACTGGGAAACAAACGCTAGATCTCCTTACAAGAAACACACTCTGCTTTTGAGAAAAGGGCACTCTTCTACTCTACTGTGTTTCCTATGGGGTCCGAACTGTGAGCTTGCTCAGAACAAAAGAACTGTGCTTCCTACACACACGGGCCATATCTAGTTCAACTCTGCTTGGGAAACTGACAAGAACAGTAGCTCCTCTTCAGTCCAATACAATGTACTTGCTGGGAACAGACGCGAGTGCTATTTGCACTGTGTATGGGAATGGGAGCACAATAGTGACTTTCCTTACGAGAAAACAACTCTTGCTCGTAGGACCAGAAACTGCATGTGATTCAACTCCATTTAGGACTGGGAAACAAACGCTAGCTCGCCTTACAAGAAACACACTCTGCTTTTGAGAAAAGAGCACTCTTCTACTCAATTTTTTTTCCTATGGGGTCTGAACAGTGAGCTTGTTCAGAACAAAAGAACTGTGCTTCCTACATACACGGCCCATATCCAGTTCAACTCTGCTTCGGAAACTGACAAGATCAGTTGCTCCTCTTCAGTCCAATACACTGTACTTGCTGGGAAAGGAGGCGAGTGCTATTTGAACTGTATATTGCAATGGGAGCGCAATAGTGACTCTTCTTACCAGAAAACAACTCTTGCTCGTAGGAACAGAAACTGCATGGGATTCAATTCCATTTAGGACTGGAAAACAAACGCTAGATCTCCTTACAAGAAACACACTCTGCTTTTGAGAAAAGGGCACTCTTCTAATCTACTGTGTTTCCTATTGGGTCCTAAAAGTGAGCTTGCTCAGAACAAAAGAACTGTGCTTCCTACACACACGGGCCGTATCTAGTTCAACTCTGCTTAGGAAACTGACAAGGACAGTAGATCCTCTTCAGTCCAATACACTGTACTTGCTGGGAACAGACGCGCGTGCTATTTGCACTGTGTATAGCAATGGGAGCGCAATAGTGACTCTTCTTACCAGAAAACAACTCTTGCTCGTAGGACAAGAAACTGCATGTGATTCAACTCCATTTAGGACTGGGAAACAAACACTAGCTCGCCTTACAAGAAACACACTCTGCTTTTGAGAAAAGAGCACTCTTCTACTCAATTTTTTTTTCCTATGGGGTCTCAACAGTGAGCTTGTAGCAGAACAAAAGAACTGTGCTTCCTACATACACGGGCCATATCCAGTTCAACTCTGCTTCAGAAACTGACAAGATCAGTAGCTCCTCTTCAGTCCAATACACTGTACTTGCTGGGAAAAGACGCGAGTGCTATTTGCACTGTGTATTGCTATGGGAGCGCAATAGTGACTCTTCTTACCAGAAAACAACTCTTGCTCGTAGGAACAGAAACTGCATGGGATTCAACTCCATTTAGGACTGGGAAACAAACGCTAGATCTCCTTACAAGAAACACACTCTGCTTTTGAGAAAAGGGCACTCTTCTACTCTACTGAGTTTCCTATGGGGTCCGAACAGTGAGCTTGCTCAGAACAAAAGAACTGTGCTTCCTACACACACGGGCCATATCTAGTTCAACTCTGCTTGGGAAAGTGACAAGAACAGTAGCTCCTCTTCAGTCCAATACACTGTACTTGCTGGGAACAGACACGAGTGCTATTTGCACTGTGTATGGGAATGGGAGCGCAATAGTGACTTTCCTTACGAGAAAACAACTCTTGCTCGTAGGACCAGAAACTGCATGTGATTCAACTCCATTTAGGACTGGGAAAAAAACGCTAGCTCGCCTTACAAGAAACACACTCTGCTTTTGAGAAAAGAGCACTCTTCTAATCTACTGTGTTTCCTATTGGGTCCTAAAAGTGAGCTTGCTCAGAACAAAAGAACTGTGCTTCCTAAACACACGGGCCGTATCTAGTTCAACTCTGCTTAGGAAACTGACAAGGACAGTAGATCCTCTTCAGTCCAATACACTGTACTTGCTGGGAACAGACGCGAGTGCTATTTGCACTGTGTATTGCAATGGGAGCGCAATAGTGACTCTTCTTACCAGAAAACAACTCTTGCTCGTAGGACAAGAAACTGCATGTGATTCAACTCCATTTAGGACTGGGAAACAAACGCTAGCTCGCCTTACAAGAAACACACTCTGCTTTTGAGAAAAGAGCACTCTTCTACTCTACTGTGTTTACTATAGGGCCAGAAGAGTGAGCTTGCTCAGAACAAAAGAACTGTGCTTCCTACACACACGGCCATATCTAGTTCAATTCTGGTTAGGAAACTGATAGGAACAGTAGATCCTCTTCAGTCCAATACACTGTACTTGCTGGGAACAGACGCCAGTGCTATTTGTCCTTTGTATGACAATGGGAGGGCAATAGTGACTCTTCTTTCTAGAAAACAACTCTTGCTCATAGGACCAGAAACTGCATGTGATTCAACTCCATTTAGGACTAGGAAACAAACGCTAGCTCACCTTACAATAAACACACTCTGCTTTTGAGAAAAGAGCACTCTTCTACACTACAGTGTTGCCTATGGGGTCCGAACAGTGAGCTAGCTCAGAACAAAAGAACTCTGCTTCCTGCACTCACGGGCCATAACTAGTACAACTCTGCTTAGGAAACATACAAGAACAGTAGCTCCTCTTCAGTCCAATACACTGTACTTGCTGGGAACAGACGCGAGTGCTATTTGCACTGTGTATAGCAATGGGAGCGCAATGGTGACTCTTCATACCAGAAAACAACTCTTGCTCGTAGGAATAGAAACTACATGGGATTCAACTCCATTTATGACTGGGAAACAAACGCTAGATCTCCTTACAAGAAACACACTCTGCTTTTGAGAAAAGGGCACTCTTCTAATCTACTGTGTTTCCTATGGGGTCCGAACTGTGAGCTTGCTCAGAACAAAAGAACTGTGCTTCCTACACACACGGGCCATATCTAGTTCAACTCTGCTTGGGAAACTGACAAGAACAGTAGCTCCTCTTCAGTCCAATACAATGTACTTGCTGGGAACAGACGCGAGTGCTATTTGCACTGTGTATGGGAATGGGAGCACAATAGTGACTTTCCTTACGAGAAAACAACTCTTGCTCGTAGGACCAGAAACTGCATGTGATTCAACTCCATTTAGGACTGGGAAACAAACGCTAGCTCGCCTTACAAAAAACACACTCTGCTTTTGAGAAAAGAGCACTCTTCTACTCAATTTTTTTTCCTATGGGGTCTGAACTGTGAGCTTGTTCAGAAAAAAAGAACTGTGCTTCCTACATACACGGGCCATATCCAGTTCAACTCTGCTTCGGAAACTGACAAGATCAGTTGCTCCTCTTCAGTCCAATACACTGTACTTGCTGGGAAAGGAGGCGAGTACTATTTGAACTGTATATTGCAATGGGAGCGCAATAGTGACTCTTCTTACCAGAAAACAACTCTTCCTCGTAGGAACAGAAACTGCATGGGATTAAATTCCATTTAGGACTGGGAAACAAACGCTAGATCTCCTTACAAGAAACACACTCCGCTTTTGAGAAAAGGGCACTCTTCTAATCTACTGTGTTTCCTATTGGGTCCTAAAAGTGAGCTTGCTCAGAACAAAAGAACTGTGCTTCCTACACACACGGGCTGTATCTAGTTCAACTCTGCTTAGGAAACTGACAAGGACAGTAGATCCTCTTCAGTCCAACACACTGTACTTGCTGGGAACAGACGCGAGTGCTATTTGCACTGTGTATTGCAATGGGAGCGCAATAGTGACTCTTCTTACCAGAAAACAACTCTTGCTCGTAGGACAAGAAACTGCATGTGATTCAACTCCATTTAGGACTGGGAAACAAACGCTAGCTCGCCTTACAAGAAACACACTCTGCTTTTGAGAAAAGAGCACTCTTCTACTCTACTGTGTTTACTATAGGGCCAGAAGAGTGAGCTTGCTCAGAACAAAAGAACTGTGCATCCTACACACACGGCCATATCTAGTTCAATTCTGGTTAGGAAACTGATAGGAACAGTAGATCCTCTTCAGTCCAATACACTGTACTTGCTGGGAACAGACGCGAGTGCTATTTGCACTGTGTATAGCAATGGGAGCGCAATGGTGACTCTTCATACCAGAAAACAACTCTTGCTCATAGGAATAGAAACTACATGGGATTCAACTCCATTTATGACTGGGAAACAAACGCTAGATCTCCTTACAAGAAACACACTCTGCTTTTGAGAAAAGGGCACTCTTCTACTCTACTGTGTTTCCTATGGGGTCCGAACTGTGAGCTTGCTCAGAACAAAAGAACTGTGCTTCCTACACACACGGGCCATATCTAGTTCAACTCTGCTTGGAAACTGACAAGAACAGTAGCTCCTCTTCAGTCCAATACACTGTACTTGCTGGGAAGAGACGCGAGTGCTATTTGCACTGTGTATGGGAATGGGAGCACAATAGTGACTTTCCTTACGAGAAAACAACTCTTGCTCGTAGGACCAGAAACTGCATGTGATTCAACTCCATTTAGGACTGGGAAACAAACGCTAGCTCGCCTTACAAGAAACACACTCTGCTTTTGAGAAAAGAGCACTCTTCTACTCAATTTTTTTTTCCTATGGGGTCTCAACAGTGAGCTTGTAGCAGAACAAAAGAACTGTGCTTCCTACATACACGGGCCATATCCAGTTCAACTCTGCTTCAGAAACTGACAAGATCAGTAGCTCCTCTTCAGTCCAATACACTGTACTTGCTGGGAAAAGACGTGAGTGCTATTTGCACTGTGTATTGCTATGGGAGCGCAATAGTGAATCTTCTTACCAGAAAACAACTCTTGCTCGTAGGAACAGAAACTGCATGGGATTCAACTCCATTTAGGACTGGGAAACAAACGCTAGATCTCCTTACAAGAAACACACTCTGCTTTTGAGAAAAGGGCACTCTTCTACTCTACTGAGTTTCCTATGGGGTCCGAACAGTGAGCTTGCTCAGAACAAAAGAACTGTGCTTCCTACACACACGGGCCATATCTAGTTCAACTCTGTTTGGGAAAGTGACAAGAACAGTAGCTCCTCTTCAGTCCAATACACTGTACTTGCTGGGAACAGACGCGAGTGCTATTTGCACTGTGTATGGGAATGGGAGCGCAATAGTGACTCTTTTTACCAGAAAACAACTCTTGCTCGTAGGACAAGAAACTGCATGTGATTCAACTCCATTTAGGACTGGGAAACAAACGCTAGCTCGCCTTACAAGAAACACACTCTGCTTTTGAGAAAAGAGCACTCTTCTACTCTACTGTGTTTACTATAGGGCCAGAAGAGTGAGCTTGCTCAGAACAAAAGAACTGTGCTTCCTACACACACGGCCATATCTAGTTCAATTCTGGTTAGGAAACTGATAGGAACAGTAGATCCTCTTCAGTCCAATACACTGTACTTGCTGGGAACAGACGCGAGTGCTATTTGCACTGTGTATAGCAATGGGAGCGCAATGGTGACTCTTCATACCAGAAAACAACTCTTGCTCGTAGGAATAGAAACTACATGGGATTCAACTCCATTTATGACTGGGAAACAAACGCTAGATCTCCTTACAAGAAACACACTCTGCTTTTGAGAAAAGGGCACTCTTCTACTCTACTGTGTTTCCTATGGGGTCCGAACTGTGAGCTTGCTCAGAACAAAAGAACTGTGCTTCCTACACACACGGGCCATATCTAGTTCAACTCTGCTTGGGAAACTGACAAGAACAGTAGCTCCTCTTCAGTCCAATACAATGTACTTGCTGGGAACAGACGCGAGTGCTATTTGCACTGTGTATGGGAATGGGAGCACAATAGTGACTTTCCTTACGAGAAAACAACTCTTGCTCGTAGGACCAGAAACTGCATGTGATTCAACTCCATTTAGGACTGGGAAACAAACGCTAGCTCGCCTTACAAGAAACACACTCTGCTTTTGAGAAAAGAGCACTCTTCTACTCAATTTTTTTTCCTATGGGGTCTGAACAGTGAGCTTGTTCAGAACAAAAGAACTGTGCTTCCTACATACACGGCCCATATCCAGTTCAACTCTGCTTCGGAAACTGACAAGATCAGTTGCTCCTCTTCAGTCCAATACACTGTACTTGCTGGGAAAGGAGGCGAGTGCTATTTGAACTGTATATTGCAATGGGAGCGCAATAGTGACTCTTCTTACCAGAAAACAACTCTTGCTCGTAGGAACAGAAACTGCATGGGATTCAATTCCATTTAGGACTGGAAAACAAACGCTAGATCTCCTTACAAGAAACACACTCTGCTTTTGAGAAAAGGGCACTCTTCTAATCTACTGTGTTTCCTATTGGGTCCTAAAAGTGAGCTTGCTCAGAACAAAAGAACTGTGCTTCCTACACACACGGGCCGTATCTAGTTCAACTCTGCTTAGGAAACTGACAAGGACAGTAGATCCTCTTCAGTCCAATACACTGTACTTGCTGGGAACAGACGCGCGTGCTATTTGCACTGTGTATAGCAATGGGAGCGCAATAGTGACTCTTCTTACCAGAAAACAACTCTTGCTCGTAGGACAAGAAACTGCATGTGATTCAACTCCATTTAGGACTGGGAAACAAACGCTAGCTCGCCTTACAAGAAACACACTCTGCTTTTGAGAAAAGAGCACTCTTCTACTCAATTTTTTTTTCCTATGGGGTCTCAACAGTGAGCTTGTAGCAGAACAAAAGAACTGTGCTTCCTACATACACGGGCCATATCCAGTTCAACTCTGCTTCAGAAACTGACAAGATCAGTAGCTCCTCTTCAGTCCAATACACTGTACTTGCTGGGAAAAGACGCGAGTGCTATTTGCACTGTGTATTGCTATGGGAGCGCAATAGTGACTCTTCTTACCAGAAAACAACTCTTGCTCGTAGGAACAGAAACTGCATGGGATTCAACTCCATTTAGGACTGGGAAACAAACGCTAGATCTCCTTACAAGAAACACACTCTGCTTTTGAGAAAAGGGCACTCTTCTACTCTACTGAGTTTCCTATGGGGTCCGAACAGTGAGCTTGCTCAGAACAAAAGAACTGTGCTTCCTACACACACGGGCCATATCTAGTTCAACTCTGCTTGGGAAAGTGACAAGAACAGTAGCTCCTCTTCAGTCCAATACACTGTACTTGCTGGGAACAGACGCGAGTGCTATTTGCACTGTGTATGGGAATGGGAGCGCAATAGTGACTTTCCTTACGAGAAAACAACTCTTGCTCGTAGGACCAGAAACTGCATGTGATTCAACTCCATTTAGGACTGGGAAACAAACGCTAGCTCGCCTTACAAGAAACACACTCTGCTTTTGAGAAAAGAGCACTCTTCTAATCTACTGTGTTTCCTATTGGGTCCTAAAAGTGAGCTTGCTCAGAACAAAAGAACTGTGCTTCCTAAACACACGGGCCGTATCTAGTTCAACTCTGCTTAGGAAACTGACAAGGACAGTAGATCCTCTTCAGTCCAATACACTGTACTTGCTGGGAACAGACGCGAGTGCTATTTGCACTGTGTATTGCAATGGGAGCGCAATAGTGACTCTTCTTACCAGAAAACAACTCTTGCTCGTAGGACAAGAAACTGCATGTGATTCAACTCCATTTATGACTGGGAAACAAACGCTAGCTCGCCTTACAAGAAACACACTCTGCTTTTGAGAAAAGAGCACTCTTCTACTCTACTGTGTTTACTATAGGGCCAGAAGAGTGAGCTTGCTCAGAACAAAAGAACTGTGCTTCCTACACACACGGCCATATCTAGTTCAATTCTGGTTAGGAAACTGATAGGAACAGTAGATCCTCTTCAGTCCAATACACTGTACTTGCTGGGAACAGACGCCAGTGCTATTTGTCCTTTGTATGACAATGGGAGGGCAATAGTGACTCTTCTTTCTAGAAAACAACTCTTGCTCATAGGACCAGAAACTGCATGTGATTCAACTCCATTTAGGACTAGGAAACAAACGCTAGCTCACCTTACAAGAAACACACTCTGCTTTTGAGAAAAGAGCACTCTTCTACACTACAGTGTTGCCTATGGGGTCTGAACAGTGAGCTAGCTCAGAACAAAAGAACTCTGCTTCCTGCACTCACGGGCCATAACTAGTACAACTCTGCTTAGGAAACATACAAGAACAGTAGCTCCTCTTCAGTCCAATACACTGTACTTGCTGGGAACAGACGCGAGTGCTATTTGCACTGTGTATAGCAATGGGAGCGCAATGGTGACTCTTCATACCAGAAAACAACTCTTGCTCGTAGGAATAGAAACTACATGGGATTCAACTCCATTTATGACTGGGAAACAAACGCTAGATCGCCTTACAAGAAACACACTCTGCTTTTGAGAAAAGAGCACTCTTCTACTCAATTTTTTTTCCTATGGGGTCTGCACAGTGAGCTTCCTCAGAACAAAAGAACTGTGCTTCCTACATACACGGGCCATATCCAGTTCAGCTCTGCTTAGGAAACTGACAAGATCAGTAGCTCCTCTTCAGTCCAATACACTGTACTTGCTGGGAAAAGACGCGAGTGCTATTTGCACTGCCTACGCAATGGGAGCGCAATAGTGACTTTCCTTACCAGAAAACAACTCTTGCTCGTAGGAACAGAAACTGCATGGGATTCAACTCCATTTAGGACTGGGAAACAAACGCTAGCTCGCCTTACAGGAAACACACTCTGCTTTTGAGAAAAGGTCACTCTTCTACTCTACTGTGTTTCCTATGGGGTCCGAACAGTGAGCTTGCTCAGAAGAAAAGAACTGTGCTTCCTACACACACGGGCCATATCTAGTTCAACTCTGCTTAGCAAACTGACAAGGACAGTCGCTCCTGTTCAGTCCAATACACTGTAAATGCTGGGAACAGTGGCCAGTGCTATTTGCCCTGTGTATGACAATGGGAGCGCAATAGTGACTCTTCTTTCTAGAAAACAACTCTTGCTTGTAGGACCAAAAACTGCATGTGATTCAACTCCTTTTAGGACTGGGAAACAAACTCTAGCTTGCCTTACAAGAAACACACTCTGCTTTTCAGAAAAGAGCACTCTTCTACTCTACTGTGTTTCTTATGGTGTCTGAACAGTGAGCTTGCTCAGAACAAAAGAACTGTGCTTCCTGCACACACGGGCCGTATCTAGTTCAACTCTGCTTAGGAAACTGACAAGGACAGTAGATCCTCTTCAGTTCAATACACTGTACTTGCTGGGAAAAGACGCGAGTGCTATTTGCACTGTGTATTGCAATGGGAGCGCAATAGTGACTCTTCTTACCAGAAAACAACTCTTGCTCGTAGGACAAGAAACTGCATGTGATTCAACTCCATTTAGGACTGGGAAACAAACGCTAGCTCGCCTTACAAGAAACACACTCTGCTTTTGAGAAAAGAGCACTCTTCTACTCTACTGTGTTTACTATAGGGCCAGAAGAGTGAGCTTGCTCAGAACAAAAGAACTGTGCTTCCTACACACACAGCCATATCTAGTTCAATTCTGGTTAGGAAACTGATAGGAACAGTAGATCCTCTTCAGTCCAATACACTGCACTTGCTGGGAACAGACGCCAGTGCTATTTGTCCTTTGTATGACAATGGGAGGGCAATAGTGACTCTTCTTTCTAGAAAACAACTCTTGCTCATAGGACCAGAAACTGCATGTGATTCAACTCCATTTAGGACTAGGAAACAAACGCTAGCTCACCTCACAAGAAACACACTCTGCTTTTGAGAAAAGAGCACTCTTCTACACTACAGTGTTGCCTATGGGGTCCGAACAGTGAGCTAGCTCAGAACAAAAGAACTCTGCTTCCTGCACTCATGGGACATATCTAGTACAACTCTGCTTAGGAAACATACAAGAACAGTAGCTCCTCTTCAGTCCAATACACTGTACTTGCTGGGAACAGACGCGAGTGCTATTTGCACTGTGTATAGCAATGGGAGCGCAATGGTGACTCTTCATAACAGAAAACAACTCTTGCTCGTAGGAATAGAAACTACATGGGATTCAACTCCATTTATGACTGGGAAACAAACGCTAGATCGCCTTACAAGAAACACACTCTGCTTTGAGAAAAGGGCACTCTTCTACTCTACTGTGTTTCCTATGGGTTCCGAACTGTGAGCTTGCTCAGAACAAAAGAACTGTGCTTCCTACACACACGGGCCATATCTAGTTCAACTCTGCTTGGGAAACTGACAAGAACAGTAGCTCCTCTTCAGTCCAATACACTGTACTTGCTGGGAACTGACGCGAGTGCTATTTGCACTGTGTAAGGGAATGGGAGCACAATAGTGACTTTCCTTACGAGAAAACAACTCTTGCTCGTAGGACCAGAAACTGCATGTGATTCAACTCCATTTAGGACTGGGAAACAAACGCTAGCTCGCCTTACAAGAAACACACTCTGCTTTTGAGAAAAGAGCACTCTTCTACTCAATTTTTTTTCCTATGGGGTCTGAACAGTGAGCTTGTTCAGAACAAAAGAACTGTGCTTCCTACATACACGGGCCATATCCAGTTCAACTCTGCTTCGGAAACTGACAAGATCAGTTGCTCCTCTTCAGTCCAATACACTGTACTTGCTGGGAAAGGAGGCGAGTGCTATTTGAACTGTATATAGCAATGGGAGCACAATAGTGACTCTTCTTACCAGAAAACAACTCTTGCTCGTAGGAACAGAAACTGCATGGGATTCAATTCCATTTAGGACTGGGAAACAAACGCTAGATCTCCTTACAAGAAACACACTCTGCTTTTGAGAAAAGGGCACTCTTCTAATCTACTGTGTTTCCTATTGGGTCCTAAAAGTGAGCTTGCTCAGAACAAAAGAACTGTGCTTCCTACACACACGGGCCGTATCTAGTTCAACTCTGCTTAGGAAACTGACAAGGACAGTAGATCCTCTTCAGTCCAATACACTGTACTTGCTGGGAACAGACTCGAGTGCTATTTGCACTGTGTATTGCAATGGGAGCGCAATAGTGACTCTTCTTACCAGAAAACAACTCTTGCTCGTAGGACAAGAAACTGCATGTGATTCAACTCCATTTAGGACTGGGAAACAAACGCTAGCTCGCCTTACAAGAAACACACTCTGCTTTTGAGAAAAGAGCACTCTTCTACTCTACTGTGTTTACTATAGGGCCAGAAGAGTGAGCTTGCTCAGAACAAAAGAACTGTGCTTCCTACACACAAGGCCATATCTAGTTCAATTCTGGTTAGGAAACTGATAGGAACAGTAGATCCTCTTCAGTCCAATACACTGTACTTGCTGGGAACAGACGCCAGTGCTATTTGTCCTTTGTATGACAATGGGAGGGCAATAGTGACTCTTCTTTCTAGAAAACAACTCTTGCTCATAGGACCAGAAACTGCATGTGATCAACTCCATTTAGGACTGCGAAAGGAACGCTAGCTCACCTTACAGGAAACACACTCTGCTTTTGAGTAAAGAGTACTCTTCTATTCTCCTGTGTTTTCTATGGGCTCCGAACAGTGAGCTTGCTCAGAGCAAAATAATGTGCTTCCTACACAGACGGGCATATCTTGTTCAACTCTGCTTAGGAAACTGACAAGAAAAGTAGCTCCGCTTCAGTCCAATACACTGTACTTGCTGGGAACAGATGCGAGTGCTATTTGAACTGTGTATGGCAATGGGAGAGTAATAGTGACTCTTCTTACCAGGAAACAACTCTTGCTCGTAGGACCAGAAACTGCATGTGACTAAACTCCATTTAGGACTGGGAAACAAACTCTAGCTCGCCTTACAAGAAACACACTCTGCTTTTGAGAAAAGAGCACTCTTCTACTCCACTGTGTTTCCTATGGGGTCTGAACAGTGAGCTTGCTCAGATCAAAAGAACTGTGCTTCCTACACACATGGGCCATATCTAGTTACACTCTGCTTAGGAAACTCACGAGAACAGTAGCTACTCTTCAAAAGAATACACTGTACTTGCTGGGAACAGACGCGAGTGCTATTTGCACTCTGTATGGCAATAGGAGCGCAATAGTAACTTTCCTTACCAGAAAAAAACTCTTGCTCGTAGGACCAAAAACTGCATGTGTCTCAACTCCACTGAGGACTGGGAAACAAACGCTATCTCACCTTACAAGAAACACACTCTGCTTTTGAGAAAGGAGCACTCTTCTACTCTACTGTGTTTCCTATAGGGCCAGAACAGTGAGCTTGTTCAGAACAAAAGAACTGTGCTTCCTACACACACGGGCCATATCCAGTTCAACTCTGCTTAGGTCACTGACAAGATCAGTAGCTCCTCTTCAGTCCAATACACTGTACTTGCTGGGAACAGACGCGAGTGCTATTTGCACTGCTACGGCAATGGGAGCGCAATAGTGACTTTCCTTACCAGAAAACAACTTTTGCTCATAGGAACAAAAACTGCATGAGATTCAACTCCATTTAGTACTGGGAAACAAACCCTAGCTCGCCTTACAAGAAACACACTCTGCTTTTGAGAAAAGAGCACTCTTCTACTCTACTGTGTTTCCTATAGGGCCAGAACAGTGAGCTTGCTCAGAACAAAAGAACTGTGCTTCCTACACACACGGGCCATATCTAGTTCAACTCTGCTTAGCAAACTGACAAGGACAGTCACTCCTGTTCAGTCCAATACACTGTAAATGCTGGGAACAGTCGCCAGTGCTATTTGCCCTGTGTATGACAATGGGAGCGCAATAGTGACTCTTCTTTCTAGAAAACAACTCTTGCTTGTAGGACCAAAAACTACATGTGATTCTAGTCCGTTTAGGACTGGGAAACAAACTCTAGCTTGCCTTACAAGAAACACACTCTGCTTTTCAGAAAAGAGCACTCTTCTACTCTACTGTGTTTCCTATAGGGTCTGAACAGTGAGCTTACTCAGAACAAAAGAACTATGCTTCCTGCACACACGGGCCATATCTAGTTCAAATCTGCTTAGGAAACTGACAAGGACAGTAGATCCTCTTCAGTCCAATACACTGTACTTGCTGGGAACAGACGCGATTGCTCTTTGCACTGTGTATTGCAAAGGGAGCGCAATAGTGACTCTTATTACCAGAAAACAACTCTTGCTCGTAGGAACAGAAAACGCATGGGATTCAACTCCATTTCTGACTGGGAAACAAACCATAGCGCGCCTTACAAGAAACACACTCTGCTTTTGAGAAAAGAGCACTGTTCTACTCTACTGTGTTTCCTATAGGGCAAAACAGTGAGCTTGCTCAAAACAAAAGAAGTGTACTTCCTACACACACGGGCCATATCTAGTTCAACTCTGCTTAGCAAACTGACAAGGACAGTAGCTCCACTTCAGTCCAATACACTGTAAATGCTGGGAACGGTCGCCAGTGCTATTTGCACTGTGTATGACAATGGAGCGCAATAGTGACTCTTCTTTCTAGAAAACAACTCTTGCTCATAGGAACAGAAACTGTATGTGATTCAACTCCATTTAGGACTGGGAAACAAATCCTAGCTCGCCTTACAAGAGACACACTCTGCTTTTGAGAAAAGAGCACTCTTCTACTCTACTTTTTTTTTTAATGGGGTCTGAACAGTGAGCTTGCTCAGAACAAAAGAACTGTGCTTCCTACATACACGGGCCATATCCAGTTCAACTCTGCTTAGGAAACTGACAAGATCAGTAGCTCCTCTTCAGTCCAATACACTGTACTTGCTGGGAAGAGACACGAGTGCTATTAACACTGTGTATATCAGTGGGAGCGCAATAGTGACTCTTCTTACCAGAAAACAACTCTTGCTCGTAGGAACAGAAACTACATGGGATTCAACTCTATTTAGGACTGGGAAAAAAACGCTAGCTTGCCTTACAAGAAACACACTCTGCTTTTGAGAAAAGAGCACTCTTCCTCTCTACTGTGTTTCCTATGGGGTCCTAACAGTGAGCTTGCTCAGAACAAATGAACTGTGCTTCCTACACAAACGGGCCATATCTAGTTCAACTCTGCTTAGGAAACTGACAAGAACAGTAGCTCCTCTTCAGTCCAATACACTGTACTTGCTGGGAACAGACGCGAGTGCTAATTTCACTGTGTATGGCATTGGGAGCACAAGAGTGACTTTCCTTACCAGAAAAAAACTCTTGTTCGTAGGACCAAAAACTGCATGTGATTCAACTCCATTAAGGACTGGGAAACAAAAGCTAGCTTGCCTTAAAAGAAACACACTCTGCTTTTGAGAAAAGATCACTCTTCTACTCTACTGTGTTTATTATAGGGCCAGAAGAGTGAGCTTGCTCAGAACAAAAGAACTGTGTTTCTTACACACAGGGGCCATATCTAATTCAACTCTGCTTAGGAAACTGACAAGAACAGTAGCTCCTCTTCAGTCCAATATACTGTACTTGCTGGGAACAGACGCGAGTGCTATTTGCACTGTTTATGGTAATGGGAACTCAATTGTGACTTTCCTTAGTAGAAAACAACTCTTGCTTGCAGGACTGAAAACGGCATGTGATTCAACTCCATTTAGAACTGGGAAATAAACGCTAGCTCGCCTTACAAGAAACAGACTCTGCTTTTGAGAAAAGAGCACTGTTCTACTCTACTGTTTTTCCTATGGGGTCCGAACAGCGAGCATGCTCAGAACAAAAGAACTGTGCTTCCTACACACACAGGCCATATCTAGTTCAACCCTGCTTAGGAAACTGACAAGAAGAGTACCTCCTCTTTAGAACAATACACTGTACTAGCTGGGAACAGACGTGAGTGCTATTTGCACTCTGTATGACAATAGGAGCGCAATAGTGACTTTCCTTACCAGAAAACGACTCTGCTCGTAGGACCAAAAACTGCATGTTTCTCAACTCCATTTAGGACTGGGAAACAAATGCTATCTCGCCTTACAAGAAACACACTCTGCTTTTGAGAAAGGAGCACTCTTCGAATCTACTGTGTTTCCTATTGGGTCCTAAAAGTGAGCTTGCTCAGAACAAAAGAACTGTGCTTCCTACACACACGGGCCGTATCTAGTTCAACTCTGCTTAGGAAACTGACAAGGACAGTATCTCCTCTTCAGTCCAATACAAGGTACTTTCTGGGTACAGACGCGAGTGCTATTTGCACTGTCTATGGCAATGGGAGCACAATAGTGACTTTCCTTACAAGAAAACAACTCTTGCTCGTAGGAACAGAAACTGCATGGGATTCAACTCCATTTAGGACTGGGAAACAAACCCTAGCTCGCCTTACAAGAAACACACTCTGCTTTTGCGAAAAAAGCAATCTTCTACTCTACAGTGTTTCCTATAGGGCCAGAACAGTGAGCTTGCTCAGAACAAAAGAACTGTGCTTCCTACACACGGGCCATATCTAGTTCAACTCTGCTTAGCAAACGACAAGGACAGTCGCTCCTGTTCAGTCCAATACACTATAAATGCTGGGAACAGTCGCCAGTGCTATTTGCCCTGTGTATGACAATGGGAGCACAATAGTGACTCTTCTTTCTAGAAAACAACTCTTGTTCGTAGAACAGAAACCGCATGGGATTCAACTCCATTTCGGACTGGGAAACAAACCATAGCTCGCCTTACGAGAGACACACTCTGCTTTTGCGAAAAGAGCACTGTTCTACTCTACTGTGTTTCCTATAGGGCAGAACAGTGAGCTTGCTCATAATAAAAGAACTGTGCCTCGTACACTCACGGGCCATATCTAGTACAACTCTGCTTAGGAAACTTACAAGAACAGTATCTCCTCTTCAGTCCAATACACGGTACTTCCTGGGAACAGACCGAGTGCTATTTCCACTGTGTATAGCAATGGGAGCGCAATAGTCACTATTCTTACCAGAAAACAACTCCTGCTCGTAGGACCAGACACTGCATGTGATTCAAATCCATTTAGGACTGGGAATCAAACGCTAGCTTGACTTACAAGAAACTCACTCTGCTTTTGAGAAAAGAGCAGTCTTCTACTCTAATGTGTTTCTTATAGGGCCAGAAGAGTGAGGTTTCTCAGAACAAAAGAACTGTGCTTCCTACACACACGGGCCATATCTAGTTGAACTCTGCTTAGGAAACTGACAAGAACAGTAGATCCTCTTCAGTCCAATACACTGTACATGCTGGGAACAGACACCAGTGCTATTTGCCTTGTGCATGGCAATGGGAGCGCAATAGTGACTCTTCTTACCAGAAAACAACTCTTGCTCTTAGGACCAGAAACTAAATGGGATTCAACTCCATTTAGGATTGGGAAACAAATGCGAGCTCACCTTACAAGAAACACACTCTGCTTTTGAGAAAAGATCACTCTTCTACTCTATTGTTTTTCTTATAGGGCCAGAACAGTGAGCTTGCTCAGAACAAAAGAACTGTGCTTCCTACACACACGGGTCATATCTAGTTTAACTGTGCTTAGGAAACTGACAAGAACTGTAGATTCTCTTCAGTCCAATACACTGTACTTGCTGGGAACAGACGCGAGTACTATTTGTACTGTGTATGGCAATGGAGCACAATAGTGACTCTTCTTACCAGAAAACAACTCTTTGTCGTAGGACCTGAAACTGCATGTGATCAACTCCATTTAGGACTGGAAAACAAATGCTAGATCACCTTACAAGCAACACACTCTGCTTTTGAGAAACGATCACTCTTCTACTCTACTGTGTTTCCTATAGGGCCAGAAAGTGAGCTTGCTCAGAACAAAAGAACTGTGCTTCCTACACACACGGGCATATCTAGGTCAATTCTGCTTAGGAAACTGACAAGAACAGGAGATCCTCTTCAGTCCAAAACAATGTACATGGTGGGAACAGATGCCAGTGCTATTTGCCTTGTGTATGACAATGGGAGCGCAATAGTGACTCTTCTTAACAGAAAACAACTCTTGCACGTAGGACCAGAAACTGCATGTGATTCAACTCCATTTAGGACAGGGAAACAAACGCTAGCTCGCCTTACAAGAAACACATTCTGCTTTTGAGAAAAGAGCACTCTTCTACTCTACTGTGTTTCCTATAGAGCCAAAACAGTGAGCTTGCTCAGAACAAAAGAACTGTGCTTCCTACACACATGGCCATATCTAGTTCAATTCTACTTAGGAAACTGACAAGAATAGTAGATCCTCTTCAGTCCAATACACTGTACTTGCTCAGAACAGACGCGAGTGCTATTTGCACTGTGTATGGCAATGGGAATGCAATAGTGACTCTTCTTACCAGAAAACAACTCTTGCTCGTAGGACCAGAAACTGCATGGGATTCAACTCCATTTCTGACTGGGAAACAAACACTAGCTTGCCTTACAAGAAACACACTCTGCTTTTGAGAAAAGAACACTCTTCTATTCTACTGTGTTTTCTATGGGATCCGAACAGTGAGATTGCTGAGAACAAAAGAACTGTGCTTCCTACACACACAGGCCATATCTAGTTCAACTCTGCTTAGGATACTGACAAGAACAGTACATCCTCTTCAGTCCAATACACTGTACTTTCTGGGAACAGACGCGAGTGCTATTTGCCCTGTGTATGACATTGGGAGCGTAGTAGTGACTCTTCTTACCAGAAAACAACTCTTGCTCATAGAACCAGAAACTGCATGTGATTCAACTCCATTTAGGACTGGGAAACAAACGCTAGCTCGCCTTACAGGAAACACACTCTGCTTTTGAGAAAAGGTCACTCTTCTACTCTACTGTGTTTCCTATGGGGTCCGAACAGTGAGCTTGCTCAGAAGAAAAGAACTGTGCTTCCTACACACGGGCCATATCTAGTTCAACTCTGCTTAGGCAACTGACAAGAACATTAGCTCCTCTTCAGTCCAATACACTGTACTTGCTGGGTACAGACACGAGTGCTATTTGCACTGTGTATGGCAATGGGAGCACAATAGTGACTTTCCTTAGAAGAAAACAATTCTTGCTGGTAGAACCAGAAACTGCATGATATTCAACGCGATTTAGGACTGGTAAACAAACGCTAGCTTGCCTTACAAGAAACACACTCTGCTTTTGAGAAAAGAGCACTCTTCTACTCTACTGTGTTTCCTAAAGGGCCAGAACAGTGAGCTGGCTCAGAACAAAAGAACTGTGCTTCCTAGATACACGGGCCATATATAGTTTAACTCTGCTTAGGAAACTGACAAGAACAGTAGCTCCTCTTCAGTCCAATACACTGTACTTGCTGGGAACAGATGCGAGTGCTATTTGCACTGTGTATGGCAAAGGGAGTGCAATAGTGACTTTCCTTACCAGAAAACAACTCTTACTCGTGGGACAAACTACTGCATGTGATTCAACTCCATTTAGGACTGGAAAACAAACGCTAGCTCGTCTTAAAAGAAACACACTCTACTTTTGAGAAAAGAACACTCTTCTGCTCTGCTGTGTTTCCTATAGGGCCAAAACAGTGAGCTTGCTCAGAACAAGAAAACTGTGCTTCCTACACACACGGCCATATCTAGTTCAATTCTGCTTAGGAAACTGACAAGAACAGTAGATCCCCTTCAGTCCAATACACTGTACATGCTGGGAACAGACGCCAGTGCTATTTGCACTGTGTATGACAAGGGGAGCACAATTGTGACTCTTCTTACCAGAAAACAGCTCTTGCTCGTAGGACCAGAAACTGCATGTGATTCAACTCCATTTAGGACTGGGAAACAAACGCAAGCTCTCCTTACAAGAAACACACTCTGCTTTTGAGAAAAGAGCACTCTTCTACTCTAATGTGTTTCCTATGGGGTCCGAAAAGTGAGCTTGTTCAGAACAAAAGAACTGTGCTTCCTACACACACGGGCCATATCTAGTTCAACTCTGCTTAGGAATCTGACAAGAACAGTAGCTCCTCTTCAGTCCAATACACATTACTTGCTGGGAAGAGACGCGAGTGCTATTTGCAGTGTGTATGGCAATGGGATCGCAATAGTGACTCTTCTTACCAGAAAACAACTCTTGCTCATAGGACGAAAAACTGCATGGGATTCAACTACATTTAGGACTGGGAAACAAACGCTAGCTCTCCTTACAAGAAACACACTCTGCTTTTGAGAAAAGAGCACTCTTCTACTCTACTGTGTTTCCTATGTGGTCCGAACAGTGAGCTTGATCAGAACAAAATAACTGTGCTTCCTACACACACGGGCCATAAATAGTTTAACTCTGCTTAGGAAACTGACAAGAACAGTAGCTCCACTTCAGTCCAATACACTGTACTTGCTGGGAACAGACGCCAGTGCTATTTGCACTGAGTATGACAATGGGAGCACAATAGTGACTCTTCTTACCAGAAAAAAACTCTTACTCACGGGACAAACAACTGCATGTGATTCAACTCCATTTAGGACTGGAAAACAAACGCTAGCTCGCCTTACAAGAAACACACTCTACTTTTGAGAAAAGAACACTCTTCTACTCTGCTGTGTTTCCTATAGGGCCAAAACAGTGAGCTGGCTCAGAACAAAAAAACTGTGCTTCCTACACACACGGCTATATCTACTTCAATTCTGTTTAGGAAACTGACAAGAACAGTAGATCCCATTCAGTCCAATACACTGTACATGCTGGGAACAGACGCCAGTGCTATTTGCACTGTGTATGACAATGGGAGCACAATAGTGACTCTTCTTACCAGAAAACAGCTCTTGCTCGTAGGACCAGAAACTGCATGTGATTCAACTCCATTTAGGACTGAGAAACAAACGCAAGCTCTCCTTACAAGAAACACACTCCGCTTTTTAGAAAAGAGCACTCTTCTACTCTAATGTGTTTCCTATGGGGCCTGAAAAGTGAGCTTGCTCAGAACAAAAGAACTGTGCTTCCTACACACAGGGGCCATATCTATTTACACTGCTTAGGAAACTGACAAGAACAGTAGCTCCTCTTCAGTCCATTACACTGTACTGGCTGGGAACAGACGCGAGTGATATTTGCACTGTGTGTGGCAATGGGAGCACAATATTGACTTTCCTACCAGAAAACGACTCTTGCTCGTAGGACCAGAAACTGCATGTGATTCAACTCCATTTAGAACTGGGAAACAAACGCTAGCTCGCCTTACAAGAAACACACTCTGCTTTTGAGAAACGATCACTCTTCTACTCTACTGTGTTTCACATAGGGCCAAAATAGTGAGCTTGCTCAGAACAAAAGAACTGTGCTTCTTACACACACGACCATATCTAGTTCAACTCTGCTTAGGAAACTGACAAGAACAGTAGATCCTCTTAAGTCCAATACACTGTACATGCTCTGAACAGACGCCAGTGCTATTTGCCCTGTGTATGACAAAGGGAGCACAAAAGTGACTCTTCTTACTAGAAAACAACTCTTGCTCGTAGGACCAGAAACTGTCTGTTATTCAACTCCATTTAGGACTGGGAAACAAACGCTAGCTCGCCTTACAAGAAACACACTCTGCTTTTGAGAAAAGAGAACTCTTCCACTATACTGTTTTTCCTATTGGGCCACAACAGTGAGCTTGCTCAGAACAAAAGAACTGTACTTCCTACACAGACGGCCATATCTAGTTAAACTCTGCTTAAAAAACTGACAAGAACAGGAGATCCTCTTCAGTCCAATACACTGTACATTCTGGGAACAGACGCCAGTGCTATTTGCCCTGTGTATGACAAAGGGAGCACAATAGTGACTCTTCTTACCAGAAAACATCTCTTGCTCGTAGGAGCAGAAACTGCATGGGATTCAACTACATTTAGGACTGGGAAACAAATGTGAGCACCCCTTACAAGAAACACACTCGGCTTTTGAGAAAAGGGCACTCCTCTACTCTACTGTGTTTCCTATGGGGTCCAAACAGTGACCTTGCTCAGAACAAAAGAACTGTGCTTCCTACACACACGGGCCATATCTAGTTCAACTCTGCTTAGGAAACTGACAAGAACAATAGCTCCTCTTCAGTCCAATACACTGTACTTGCTGGGAGCAGACGCCAGTGCTATTTGCCCTGTGTATGACAATGGGAGCGAAATAGTGACTCTTCTTACCAGAAAACAACTCTTGCTCGTAGGACCAGAAACTGCATGTGATTCAACTCCATTTAGGAATGGAAAACAAACGCTAGCTCGCCTTACAAGAAACACATTCTGCTTTTGAGAAACGATCACTCTTCTACTCTACTGTGTTTCCTATGGGGTCTGAACAGTGAGCTTGCTGAGAACAAAAGAACTGTGCTTCATACACACACGGGCTATATCTAGTTCAACTCTGCTTAGGAAACTGACAAAAACAGTAGATCCTCTTCAGTGCAATACACTGTTCATGCTGGGAACAGACGCCAGTGCTATTTGCACTGTGTATGGCAATGGGAACGCAAGAGTGACTCTTCTTACCAGAAAACAACTCTTGCTCGTAGGACCAGAAACTGCATGTGATTCAACTCCATTTAGGACTGGGAAACAAACGCTAGCTTGCCTTACAAGAAACACACTCTGCTTTTGAGAAAAGAGCAGTATTCTACTCTAATGTGTTTCCTATAGGGCCAGAACATTGAGCTTGCTCAGAACAAAAGAACTGTGTTTCCTACACACACGGGCAATATCTAGTTCAACTCTGCTTAGGAATCTGACAAGAACAGTAGCTCCTCTTCAGTCCAATACACTGTACTTGCTGGGAAAATTCGCGTGTGCTATTTGCACTGTGTATAAGAAAGGGAGCACAATAGTTACTTTCCTTACCAGAAAACAACTCTTGCTCGTGGGACGAAAAACTGCATGTGATTTAACTCCATTTAGGACTGAGAAACAAACGCTACCTCGCCTTACAAGAAACACACTCTGCTTTTGAGAAAAGAACACTCTTCTACTCTACTGTGTTTCATATAGAGCCAAAATAGTGAGCTTGCTCAGAACAAAAGAACTGTACTTCATACACACACGGCCATATCTAGTTAACTCTGCATAGGAAACTGACAAGAACAGTAGATCCTCTTAAGTCCAATACACTTTACTTGCTCTGAACAGACGCCAGTGCTATTTGCCCTGTGTATGACAATGGGAGCGCAATAGTGACTCTTCTTACCAGAAAACAACTCTTGCTTGTAGGACCAGAAACTGCATGTGATTCAACTCCATTTAGGACTGGGAAACAAACACTAGCTCACCTTAAAAGAAACACACTCTGCTTTTGAGAAAAGAGCACTCTTCTACTCTACTGTGTTTCCTATGGGGTCTGAACAGTCAGCTTGCTCAGAACAAAAGAACTGTGCTTCCTACACACACGGGCTATATATAGTTCAACTCTGCTTAGGAAACTGACAAGAACAGTAGATCCCCTTCAGTGCAATACACTGTACATGCTTGGAACAGACGCCAGTGCTATTTGCACTGTGTATCGCAATGGGAGCACAATAGTGACTCTTCTTACCAGAAAACAACTCTTGCTCGTAGGACCAGAAACTGCATGTGATTCAACTCCATTTAGGACTGGGAAACAAACGCTAGCTCGCCTTCCAAGAAACACACTCTGCTTTTGAGAAAAGAGCACTCTTCTACTCTACTGTGTTGCCTATGGGGTCCGAACAGTGAGCTAGCTCAGAACAAAAGGACTGTGCTTCCTACACACACGGGCTATATCTATTTCAACTCTGCTTAGGAAACTGACAAGAACAGTAGCTCCTCTTCAGTGTAATACACTGTACATGCTGGGAACAGACCCCAGGGCTATATGCCCTGTGTATGACAATGGGAGCGCAAAAGTGACTCTTCTTACTAGAAAACAACTCTTGCTCGTAGGACCAGAAACTGCATGTGATTCAACTTCATTTAGGACTAGGAAACAAACACTAGCTCGCCTTACAAGAAACACACTCTGCTTTTGAAAAAAGAGCACTCTTCCACTATACCTTTTTTCCTATTGGGCCACAACAGTGAGCTTGCTCAGAACAAAATAACTGTGCTTCCTACACACACGGCCATACCTAGTTAAACTCTGCTTAGGAAACTGACAATAACAGTAGATCCTCTTCAGTCCAATACACTGTACATGCTGTGAACAGACGCCAGTGCTATTTGCCCTGTGTATGACAAAGGGAGCACAATAGTGACTCTTCTTACCAGAAAACAACTCTTGCTCGTAGGAGCAGAAACTGCATGGGATTCAACTACATTTAGGACTGGGAAACAAATGCTAGGAGCCTTACAAGAAACACACTCTGCTTTTGAGAAAAGGGCACTCCTCTACTCTACTGTGTTTCCTATGGGGTCCGAAGAGTGAGCTTGCTCAGAACAAAAGAACTGTGCTTCCTACACACACGGGCCATATCTAGTTAAACTCTGCTTAGGAAACTGACAAGAACAGTAGCTCCTCTTCAGTCCAATACACTGTACTTGCTGGGAACTGACGCGAGTGCTATTTACACTGTATATGGCAATGGGAGCGCAATAGAGACTCTCCTTACCAGAAAACAACTCTTGCTCATAGGACCAGAAACTGCATGTGATTCAAATCCATATAGGACTGGGAAACAAGCGCTAGCTCGCCTTACAAGAAACACACTCTTCTCTTGAGAATAGAGCTCTCTTCTACTCTTTGTGTTTCCTTTGGTGTCCAAACATTGAGCTTGCTCAGAACAAAAGAACTCTGCTTCCTACAAACACGGGCCATATCTAGTTCAACTCTGCTTAGGAAACTGACAAGAACAGTAGCTCCTCTTCAGTCCAATACACTGTAGTTGCTGGGAACAGACGCGAGTGCTATTTGCACTGTGTATGGCAATGGGAGCGCAATAGAGACTCTTCTTACGAGAAAACAACTCTTGCTCGTAGGAACAGAAACTGCATGGGATTCAATTCCATTTCAGACTGGGAAACAAACGTTAGCTCGCCTTACAAGAAACACACTCTGCTTTTGAGAAAAGAGCACTCTTCTACTCTACTGTGTTTCCTATGGGGTCCAAACAGTGAGCTTGCTCAGAAAAAAAGAACTGTGCTTCCTACACACACTGCCATATCTAGTTCAATTCTGCTTAGGAACCTGACAAAAACAGTAGATACTCTTCAGTCCAATACATTGTACATGCTGGGAACAGACGCCAGTGCTATTTGCCCTGTGTATGACAATGGAAACACAATAGTGACTCTTCTTACCAGAAAACAACTCTTGCTCATAGGACCAGAAACTGCATTTGATTCAACTCCATTTAGGACTGGGAAACAAACGCGAGCTCGCTGTACAAGAAAAACTCTGCTTTTGAGAAAAGACCACTCTTCTACTCTTCTGTGTTTCCTATGGGGTCCGAACAGTGAGCTTGCTCAGAACAAAAGAACTGAGCTTCCTACACACACGGGCCATATCTAGTTTAACTCTGCTTAGGAAACTGATAAGAACAGTAGATTCTCTTCAGTCCAGTACACTGTACTTGCTGGGAACAGACGCGAGTGCTATTTGTACTGTGTATGGCAATGGGAGCACAATAGTGACTTTCCTTACCAGAAAACAACTCTTGCTCATAGGACCAGAAACTGCATGTGGTTCAACTCCATTTAGGACTGGGAAACAAACGCTTGCTTGCCTTACAAGAAACACACTCTGCTTTTGAGAAAAGAACAGTCTTCTACTCTACTGTGTTTCCTTTAGGGCCAGAACAGTCAGGTTGCTCAGAACAAAAGAACTGTGCTTCCTACACACAGCGGCCATATCTAGTTCAACTCTGTTTAGGAAACTGACAAGAACAGTAGCTCCTCTTCAGTCCAATACACTGTATATGCTGGGAACAGACGCCAGTGCTATTTGCCCTGTGCATGTCAATGGGAGCACAATAGTGACTCTTCTTCCCCAAAAACAACTCTTGCTCGTATGACCAAAAACTACATGTTAATCAACTCCATTTAAGACTGGGAAACAAACGCAAGTTCACCTTACAAGAAACACACTCTGCTTTTTATAAAAGAGCACTCTTCTACTCTACTGTGTTTCCTATGGGGTGCAAACAGTGAGTTTGCTCAGAAAAAAAGAACTGTGCTTCCTACACACACTGCCATGTCTAGTTCAATTCTGCTTAGGAACCTGACAAAAACAGTAGATCCTCTTCAGTCCAATACACTGTACATGCTGGGAACAGACGCCAGTGCTATTTGCCCTGTGTATGACAATGGGAGCGCAATAGCGACTCTTCTTACCAGAAAACAACTCTTGCTCGTAGGACCAGAAACTGCATGTGATTCAACTCCATTTAGGACTGGGAAACAAACGCGAGCTCGCCTTACAAGAAACACACTCTGCTTTTGAGAAAAGACCACTCTTCTACTCTTCTATGTTTCCTATGGGGTCCGAACAGTAAGCTTGCTCAGAACAAAAGAACTGTGCTTCCTACACACACGGGCCATATCTAGTTTAACTCTGCTTAGGAAACTGACAAGAACAGTAGATTCTCTTCAGTCCAGTACACTGTACTTGCTGGGAACAGATGGGAGTGCTATTTGCACTGTGTATGGCAATGGGAGCGCAATAGTGACTTTCCTTACCTGAAAACAACTCTTGCTCATAGGACCAGAAACTGCATGTGGTTCAACTCCATTTAGGACTGGGAAACAAACGCTAGCTCGCCTTACAAGAAACACACTCTGCTTTAGAGAAAAGAGCACTCTTCTACTCTACTGTGTTTCCTTTAGGGCCAGAACAGTGAGCTTGCTCAGAACAAAAGAACTGTGCTTCCCACACACAGGCCATATCTAGTTCAACTCTGCCTAGGAAACTGACAAGAACTGTAGATCCTCTTCATTCCAAAACACTGTACTTGCTGGGAACAGACGCGAGTGCTATTTGCACTGTGTATGGCATTTGGAGCGCAATAGTGACTCTTCTTACCAGAAAAGAACTCATGCTCGTAGGACCAAAAACTGCCTGTGACTCAACTCCATTTAGGACTGGGAAACAAACGTGAGCTCGCCTTACAAGAAACACACTCTGCTTTTGAGAAAAGAGCACTCTTCTACTCTACTGTGTTTCCTATGGGGTCCGAACAGTGAGCTTGCTCAGAACAAAAGAACTGTGCTTCCTACACACACGACCATATCTAGTTCAATTCTGCTTAGGAACCTGACAAGAACAGTAGATCCTCTTCAGTCCAATACACTGTACTTGCTGGGAACAGACGCCAGTGCTATTTGCACTGTGTATGGCAATTGGAGCACAATAGTGACTCGTCTTACCAGAAGACATCTCTTGCTCGTAGGACCAGAAACTGCATGTCATTCAACTCCATTTAGGACTGGGAAACAAACGCTAGCTCGCCTTACAAGAAACACTCTCTGCTTTTGAGAAAAGAGGATTCTTCTACTCTACTCTGTTTGCTTTAGGGCCAGAATAGTGAGCTTGCTCAGAACAAAAGAACTGTGCTTCCTACACACACGGGCTATATCTAGTTCAACTCTGCTTAGGAAACTGACAAGAACAGTAGCTCCTCTTCAGTCCAATACACTGTACTTGCTGGGAACAGACGCCAGTGCTATTTGCCCTGTGTATGACAATGGGAGCTCAATAGTTACTCTTCTTACCAAAAAAAACTCTTGCTCGTAGGATCAGAAACTGCATGTGATTCAACTCCATTTAGGACTGGGAAACAAACGCTAGCTCGCCTTACAAGAAACACACTCTGCTTTTGAGAAAAGAGCACTCTTATACTCTACTGTGTTTCCTACAGGGCCAAAACAGTGAGCTTGCTCAGAACAAAAGAACTGTGCTTCCTACACACACGGCCATATCAATTTCAATTCTGCTTAGGAAACTGACAAGATCAGTAGATCCTCTTCTGTCCCATACACTGTACTTGCTGGGAACAGACGCCAGTGCTATTTGCCCTGTGGATGACAATGGGAGAGCAGTAGTGACTCTTCTTACCAGAAAACAACTCTTGCTCGTAGGACCAGAAACTGCATGTGATTCAACTCCATTTAGGACTGGGAAACAAACGCTAGCTCGCCTTACAAGAAACACACTCTGCTTTTGAGAAAAGAGCACTCTTCTACTCTACTGGGTTTCCTATAGGACCAAAATAGTGAGCTTGCTCAGAAAAGAAGAACTGTGCTTCCTACACACACGGCTATATCTAGTTCAACTCTGCTTAGGGAACTGACAAGAACAGTACCTCCTCTTCAGTCCAATACACTGTACATGCTGGGAACAGACAGCCAGTGTTATTTGCCCTGTGTATGACAATGGGAGCGCAATAGTGACTCTTCTTACTAGAAAACAACTCTTGCTCGTAGGACCAGAAACTGCATGGGATTCAACTCCATTTCAGACTGGGAAACAAATGTTAGCTCGCCTTACAAGAAACACACTCTGCTTTTGAGAAAAGAGCACTCTTCTACTCTACTGTGTTTCCTTTGGGGTCCGAACAGTGAGCTTGCTCAGAACAAAAGAACTGTGCTTCCTACACACACGGGCCATATCTAGTTAAACTCTGCTTAGGAAACTGACAAGAACAGTAGCTCCTCTTCAGTCCAATACACTGTACTTGCTGGGAACAGACGCGAGTGCTATTTGCACTGTATATGGCAATGGGAGCGCAATAGAGACTCTCCTTACCAGAAAACAACTCTTGCTCATAGGACCAGAAACTGCATGTGATTCAACTCCACATAGGACTGGGAAACAAGCGCTAGCTTGCCTTACAAGAAACACACTCTTCTCTTGAGAATAGAGCTCTCTTCTACTCTTTGTGTTTCCTTTGGTGTCCAAACATTGAGCTTGCTCAGAACAAAAGAACTCTGCTTCCTACAAACACGGGCCATATCTAGTTCAACTCTGCTTAGGAAACTGACAAGAACAGTAGCTCCTCTTCAGTCCAATACACTGTAGTTGCTGGGAACAGACGCGAGTGCTATTTGCACTGTGTATGGCAATGGGAGCGCAATAGTGACTCTTCTTATGAGAAAACAACTCTTGCTCGTAGGAACAGAAACTGCATGGGATTCAATTCCATTTCAGACTGGGAAACAAACGCTAGCTCGCCTTACAAGAAACACACTCTGCTTTTGAGAAAAGAGCACTCTTCTACTCTACTGTGTTTCCTATGGGGTCCAAACAGTGAGCTTGCTCAGAAAAAAAGAACTGTGCTTCCTACACACACTGCCATATCTAGTTCAATTCTGCTTAGGAACCTGACAAAAACAGTAGATACTCTTCAGTCCAATACATTGTACATGCTGGGAACAGACGCCAGTGCTATTTGCCCTGTGTATGACAATGGAAACCCAATAGTGACTCTTCTTACCAGAAAACAACTCTTGCTCATAGGACCAGAAACTGCATTTGATTCAACTCCATTTAGGACTGGGAAACAAACGTGAGCTCGCTGTACAAGAAAAACTCTGCTTTTGAGAAAAGACCACTCTTCTACTCTTCTGTGTTTCCTATGGGGTCCGAACAGTGAGCTTGCTCAGAACAAAAGAACTGAGCTTCCTACACACACGGGCCATATCTAGTTTAACTCTGCTTAGGAAACTGATAAGAACAGTAGATTCTCTTCAGTCCAGTACACTGTACTTGCTGGGAACAGACGCGAGTGCTATTTGTACTGTGTATGGCAATGGGAGCACAATAGTGACTTTCCTTACCAGAAAACAACTCTTGCTCATAGGACCAGAAACTGCATGTGGTTCAACTCCATTTAGGACTGGGAAACAAACGCTTGCTTGCCTTACAAGAAACACACTCTGCTTTTGAGAAAAGAACAGTCTTCTACTCTACTGTGTTTCCTTTAGGGCCAGAACAGTCAGGTTGCTCAGAACAAAAGAACTGTGCTTCCTACACACAGCGGCCATATCTAGTTCAACTCTGTTTAGGAAACTGACAAGAACAGTAGCTCCTCTTCAGTCCAATACACTGTATATGCTGGGAACAGACGCCAGTGCTATTTGCCCTGTGCATGTCAATGGGAGCACAATAGTGACTCTTCTTCCCCCAAAACAACTCTTGCTCGTATGACCAAAAACTACATGTTAATCAACTCCATTTAAGACTGGGAAACAAACGCAAGTTCACCTTACAAGAAACACACTCTGCTTTTTATAAAAGAGCACTCTTCTACTCTACTGTGTTTCCTATAAGGTGCAAACAGTGAGTTTGCTCAGAAAAAAAGAACTGTGCTTCCTACACACACTGCCATATCTAGTTCAATTCTGCTTAGGAACCTGACAAAAACAGTAGATCCTCTTCAGTCCAATACACTGTACATGCTGGGAACAGACGCCAGTGCTATTTGCCCTGTGTATGACAATGGGAGCGCAATAGCGACTCTTCTTACCAGAAAACAACTCTTGCTCGTAGGACCAGAAACTGCATGTGATTCAACTCCATTTAGGACTGGGAAACAAACGCGAGCTCGCCTTACAAGAAACACACTCTGCTTTTGAGAAAAGACCACTCTTCTACTCTTCTATGTTTCCTATGGGGTCCGAACAGTAAGCTTGCTCAGAACAAAAGAACTGTGCTTCCTACACACACGGGCCATATCTAGTTTAACTCTGCTTAGGAAACTGACAGGAACAGTAGATTCTCTTCAGTCCAGTACACTGTACTTGCTGGGAACAGATGCGAGTGCTATTTGCACTGTGTATGGCAATGGGAGCGCAATAGTGACTTTCCTTACCAGAAAACAACTCTTGCTCATAGGACCAGAAACTGCATGCGGTTCAACTCCATTTAGGACTGGGAAACAAACGCTAGCTCGCCTTACAAGAAACACACTCTGCTTTTGAGAAAAGAGCACTCTTCTACTCTACTGTGTTTCCTTTAGGGCCAGAAGAGTGAGCTTGCTCAGAACAAAAGAACTGTGCTTCCCACACACAGGCCATATCTAGTTCAACTCTGCCTAGGAAACTGACAAGAACTGTAGATCCTCTTCATTCCAAAACACTGTACTTGCTGGGAACAGACGCGAGTGCTATTTGCACTGTGTATGGCATTTGGAGCGCAATAGTGACTCGTCTTACCAGAAAACAACTCTTGCTCGTAGGACCAGAAACTGCATGTGATTCAACTCCATTTAGGACTGGGAAACAAATGCTAGCTCGCCTTACATGAAACACACTCTGCTTTTGAGAAAAGAGCACTCTTCTACTCTACTGTGTATCCTATGGGGTCCGAACAGTGAGCTTGCTCAGAACAAAAGAACTGTGCTTCCAACACACACTGATCATATCTATTTCAACTCTGCTTAGGAAACTGACAAGAACAGTAGCTCCTCTTCAGTCCGATACACTGTACTTGCTGGGAACAGACGCCAATGCTATTTGTCAAGTGTATGGCAATGGCAGCACAATAGTGACTGTTCTTACCATAAAACACTCTTGCTCTTAGGACCGGAAACTGCATGTGATTCCACTCCATTTAGGACTGGAAAACAAACGCTAGCTCGCCTTACAGGAAACACACTCTGCTTTAGAGAAAAGAGCACTCTTCTCTACTCTACTGTTTCTTATGGGGTCCAAACAGTGAGCTTGCTCAGAACAAAAGAACTTTGCTTCCTACACACGGTACAGATCTAGTTCAACTCTGCTTAGGAACCTGACAAGAACAGTAGATCCTCTTCAGTCCAATACACTGTACTTGCTGGGAACAGACCCCAGTGCTTTTTGTCCTGTGTATGGCAATGGCAGCGCAATAGTGACTCTTCTTACCAGAAAACAACTCTTGCTCATAGGACCAGAAACTGCATGTGATTCAACTCCATTTAGGACTGGGAAACAAACGCTAGCTCGCCTTACAAGAAACACACTCTGCTTTAGAGAAAAGAGCACTCTTCTGCTCTACTGTGTTTCCTATGGGGTCCAAACAGTGAGCTTGCTCAGAACCAAAGAACTGTGCTTCCTACACACGGGCCATATCTAGTTCAACTCTGCTTACGAAACTGACAAGACAGTAGCTCCTATTCAGTCCAATACACTGTACTTGCTGGGAACAGACGCGAGTGCTATTTGCACTGTGCATGGCATTTGGAGCGCAATAGTGACTCTTCTTACCAGAAAACAACTCTTGCTCATAGGACCAAAAACTGCCTGTGACTCAACTTCGTTTCTGACTGGGAAACAAACACTAGCTCGCCTTAAAAGAAACACACTCTGCTTTAGAGAAGAGCACTCTTCTACTCTACTGTGTTTCCTATAGGGTTAGAAGAGTGAGCTTGCTCAGAACAAAAGAACTGTGCTTCGTACACACGGTCCATATCTAGTTCAACTCTGCTTAAGAAACTGACAAGAACAGTAGCTCCTATTCAGTCCAATACACTGTACTTGCTGGGAACAGACGCGAGTCCTATTTGCACTGTGTATGGCATTTGGAGCACAATAGTGACTCTTCTTACCAGAAAACAACTCTTGCACGTAGGACCCCAAAAACTGCCTGTGACTCAACTCCATTTAGGACTGGGAAACAAACGCGAGCTCGCCTTACAAGAAACACACTCTGCTTTAGAGAAAAGAGCACTCTTCTACTCTACTGTGTTTCCTATGGGGTCCGAACAGTGAGCTTGCTCAGAACAAAAGAACTGTGCTTCCTACACACACGGCCATATCTAGTTCAATTCTGCTTAGGAAACTGACAAGAACTGTAGTTCCTCTTCAGTCCAATACACTGTACTTGCTGCGAACAGATGCCAGTGCTATTTGTCCTGTGTATGGCAATGGCAGCACAATAATGACTCTTCTTACCAGAAAACAACTCTTGCTTGTAGGTCCAGAAACTGCATGATATTCAACTCCATTTAGGACTGGGAAACAAACGCTAGCTTGCCTTACTAGAAACACACTCTGCTTTAGAGAAAAGAGCACTCTTCTACTCTACTGTGTATCGTATGGGGTCCAAACAGTGAGCTTGCTCAGAACAAAAGAACTGTGCTTCCTACACACACTGATCATATCTAGTTCAACTCTGCTTAGGAAACTGACAAGAACAGTAGCACCTATTAAGTCCAATACACTGTACTTGCTGGGAACAGACGCGAGTGCTATTTGCACTCTGTATGGCAATGGGAGCGCAATGTGACTTTCCTTACTACAAAACAACTCTTGTTCGTAGGACCAGAAACTGCATGTTATTCAACTCCATTTAGGACTAGGAAACAAACGCTAGCTCGCCTTACAAGAAACACACTCTGCTTTTGAGAAAAGAGCACTCTTCTACTCTACTGTGTTTCCTATGGGGTCCAAACAGTGAGCTTGCTCAGAACAAAAGAACTGTGCTTCCTACACACGGGCCATATCTAGTTCAACTCTGCTTACGAAACTGACAAGAACAGTAGCACCTATTCAGTCCAATACACTGTACTTGCTGGGAACAGACGCGAGTGCTATTTGCACTGTGTATGGCAATGGGAGCACAATGTGACTTTCCTTACCACAAAACAACTCTTGTTCGTAGGACCAGAAACTGCATGTTATTCAACTACATTTAGGACTAGGAAACAAACGCTAGCTCACCTTGCAAGAAACACACTCTGCTTTAGAGAAAAGAGCACTCATCTACTCTACTGTGTTTCCTATAGGGCCAGAACCGTGAGCTTGCTCAGAACATAAGAACTGTGCTTCCTACACACGGGCCATATCTAGTTCAACTCTGCTTAGGAAACTGACAAGAACAGTAGCTCCTCTTCAGTCCGATACACTGTACTTGCTGGGAACAGACGCGAGTGCTATTTGCACTGTTAATGGCAATGGGAGCGCAATAGTGACTTTCCTTACAAGAAAACAACTCTTGCTCGTAGGACCAGAAACTGCATGTCATTCAACTCCATTTAGGACTGGGAAACAAATGCTAGCTCGCCTTACAGGAAACACACTCTGCTTTTGAGAAAAGAGCACTCTTCTACTCTACTGTGTTTCCTATAGGGTTAGAAGAGTGAGCTTGCTCAGAACAAAAGAAATGTGCTTCTTACACACGGTCCATATCTAGTTCAACTCTGCTTAAGAAACTGACAAGAACAGTAGCTCCTATTCAGTCCAATACACTGTACTTGCTGGGAACAGACGCGAGTCCTATTTGCACTGTGTATGGCATTTGGAGCGCAATAGTGACTCTTCTTACCTGAAAACAACTCTTGCACGTAGGACCAAAAACTGCCTGTGACTCAACTCCATTTAGGACTGGGAAACAAACGCGAGCTCGCCTTACAAGAAACACACTCTGCTTTAGAGAAAAGAGCACTCTTCTACTCTACTGTGTTTCCTATGGGGTCCGAACAGGGAGCTTGCTCAGAACAAAAGAACTGTGCTTCCTACACACAGGGCCATATCTAGTTCAATTCTGCTTAGGAAACTGACAAGAACTGTAGTTCCTCTTCAGTCCAATACACTGTACTTGCTGCGAACAGATGCTAGTGCTATTTGTCCTGTGTATGGCAATGGCAGCACAATAGTGACTCTTCTTACCAGAAAACAACTCTTGCTCGTAGGACCAGAAACTGCATGATATTCAACTCCATTTAGGACTGCGAAGCAAACGCTAGCTTGCCTTACTAGAAACACACTCTGCTTTAGAGAAAAGAGCACTCTTCTACTCTACTGTGTATCCTGTGGGGTCCAAACAGTGAGCTTGCTCAGAACAAAAGAACTGTGCTTCCTACACACACTGATCATATCTAGTTCAACTCTGCTTAGGACACTGACAAGAACAGAAGCACCTATTCAGTCCAATACCCTGTACTTGCTGGGAACAGACGCGAGTGCTATTTGCACTGTGTATGGCATTGGGAGCGCAATGTGACTTTCCTTACCACAAAACAACACTTGTTCGTAGGACCAGAAACTGCATGTTATTCAACTTCATTTAGGACTAGGAAACAAACGCTAGCTCGCCTTACAAGAAACACACTCTGCTTTAGAGAAAAGAGCACTCTTCTACTCTACTGTGTTTCCTATGGGGTCCAAACAGTGAGCTTGCTCAGAACAAAAGAACTGTGCTTCCTACACACGGGCCATATCTAGTTCAACTCTGCTTAGGAAACTGACAAGAACAGTAGCTCCTATTCAGTCCAATACACTGTACTTGCTGGGAACAGACGCGAGTGCTATTTGCACTGTGCATGGCATTTGGAGCGCAATAGTGACTCTTCTTACCAGAAAACAACTCTTGCTCATAAGACCAGAAACTGCATGTCACTCAACTCCGTTTCTGACTGGGAAACAAACACTAGCTAGCCTTACAAGAAACACACTCTGCTTTTTAGAAAAGAGCACTCTTCTACTCTACTGTGTTTCCTATAGGGCCAGAACCGTGAGCTTGCTCAGAACAAAAGAACTGTGCTTCCCACACACGGGCCATATCTAGTTCAACTCTGCTTAGGAAACTGACAAGAACAGTAGCTCCTCTTCAGTCCAATACACTGTACTTGCTGGGAACAGACACGAGTGCTATTTGCACTGTGTATGGCAATTGGAGCACAATTGTGACTCTTCTTACCAGAAAACAACTTTTGCTCGTAGGACCAAAATCTGCCTGTGACTCAACTCCATTTAGGACTGGGAAACAAACGTGAGCTCGCTTTACAAGAAACACACTCTGCTTTAGAGAAACGAGCACTCTTCTACTCTACTGTGTTTCTTATGTGGTCCGAACAGTGAGCTTGCTCAGAACAAAAGAACTGTGCTTCCTACACACACGGCCATATCTAGTTCAATTCTGCTTAGGAACCTGACAAGAACAGCAGATCCTCTTCAGTACAATACACTGTATTTGCTGTGAACAGAGGCCAGTGGTATTTGTCCTGTGTATGGCAATGGCAGCACAATAGTGACTCTTCTTACCAGAAAACAACTCTTGCTCATAGGACCAGAAACTGCATGTGATTCAACTCCATTTAGGACTGGGAAACAAACGCTAGCTTGCCTTAAAAGAAACACACTCTGCTTTAGAGAAAAGAGCACTCTTCTACTCTACTGTGTTTCCTATAGGGTTAGAAGAGTGAGCTTGCTCAGAACAAAAGAACTGTGCTTCGTACACACGGTCCATATCTAGTTCAACTCTGCTTAAGAAACTGACAAGAACAGTAGCTCCTATTCAGTCCAATACACTGTACTTGCTGGGAACAGACGCGAGTCCTATTTGCACTGTGTATGGCATTTGGAGCGCAATAGTGACTCTTCTTACCAGAAAACAACTCTTGCACGTAGGACCAAAAACTGCCTGTGACTCAACTCCATTTAGGACTGGGAAACAAACGCAAGCTCGCCTTACAAGAAACACACTCTGCTTTAGAGAAAAGAGCACTCTTCTACTCTACTGTGTTTCCTATGGGGTCAGAACAGTGAGCTTGCTCAGAACAAAAGAACTGTGCTTCCTACACACACGGACATTTCTAGTTCAATTCTGCTTAGTAAACTGACAAGAACTGTAGTTCCTCTTCAGTCCAATACACTGTACTTGCTGCGAACAGATGCCAGTGCTATTTGTCCTGTGTATGGCAATGGCAGCACAATAGTGACTCTTCTTACCAGAAAACAACTCTTGCTCGTAGGACCAGAAACTGCATGATATTCAACTCCATTTTGGACTGCGAAACAAACGCTAGCTTGCCTTACTAGAAACACACTCTGCTTTAGAGAAAAGAGCACTCTTCTACTCTACTGTGTATCGTATGGGGTCCAAACAGTGAGCTTGCTCAGAACAAAAGAACTGTGCTTCCTACACACACTGATCATATCTAGTTCAACTCTGCTTAGGAAACTGACAAGAACAGTAGCACCTATTCAGTCCAATACACTGTACTTGCTGGGAACAGACGCGAGTGCTATTTGCACTGTGTATGGCAATGGGAGCGCAATGTGACTTTCCTTACCACAAAACAACTCTTGTTCGTAGGACCAGAAACTGCATGTTATTCAACTCCATTTAGGACTAGGAAACAAATGCTAGCTCGCCTTAGAAGAAACACACTCTGCTTTAGAGAAAAGAGCACTCATCTACTCTACTGTGTTTCCTATAGGGCCAGAACCGTGAGCTTGCTCAGAACATAAGAACTGTGCTTCCTACAAACAAGGGCCATATCTAGTTCAACTCTGCTTAGGAAACTGACAAGAACAGTAGCTCCTCTTCAGTCCGATACACTGTACTTGCTGGGAACAGACGCGAGTGCTATTTGCACTGTTTATGGCAATGGGAGCGCAATAGTGACTTTCCTTATAAGAAAACAACTCTTACTCGTAGGACCAGAAACTGCATGTGATTCAACTCCATTTAGGACTGGGAAACAAATGCTAGCTCGCCTTACAGGAAACACACTCTGCTTTTGAGAAAAGAGCACTCTTCTACTCTACTGTGTTTCCTATGGGGTCCGAACAGTGAGCTTGCTCAGAACAAAAGAACTGTGCTTCCTACACACACGGCCATATCTAGTTCAATTTTGCTTAGGTAACTGACAAGAACAGTACCACCTATTCAGTCCAATACAATGTACTTGCTGGGAACAGACGCCAGTGCTATTTGCACTGTGTATGGCAATGGGAGCGCAATGTGTCTTTCCTTACCAGAAAACAACTCTTGTTCATAGGACCGGAAACTGCATGGGATTCAACTCCATTTAGGACTAGGATACAAACGCTAGCTCGCCTTACAAGAAACACACTCTGCTTTAGAGAAAAGAGCACTCATTTACTCTACTGTGTTTCCTATAGGGCCAGAACAGTGAGCTTGCTCAGAACATATGAACTGTGCTTCCTACACACGGGCCATATCTAGTTCAACTCTGCTTAGGAAACTGACAAGAATAGTAGCTCCTCTTCAGTCCGATACACTGTATTTGCTGGGAACAGACGCCAGTGCTATTTGTCCTGTGTATGGCAATGGCAGCACAATAGTGACTATTCTTACCCTAAAACAACTCTTGCTCGTAGGACCAGAAACTGCATGTGATTCCACTCCATTTAGGAGTGGGAAACAAATCCTAGCTCGCCTTACAAGAAACACACTATGCTTTTGAGAAAAGAGCACTCTTCTACTCTACTGTGTTTCCTATGGGGTCCAAACAGAGAGTTGCTCAGAACAAAAGAACTGTGCTTCCTACACACGGGCCATATCTAGTTCAACTCTGCTTATGAAACTGACAAGAAGAGTAGTTCCTCTTCATCCGATACACTGTATTTGCTGGGAACAGACGCGAGTGATATTTGCACTGTGTATGGCAATGGGAGCGCAATAGTGACTTTCCTTACCAGAAAACAACTCTTGTTCGTAGGACCAGAAACTGCACGTGATTCAACTCCATTTAGGACTAGGAAACAAACGCTAGCTCGCCTTACAAGAAACACACTCTGCTTTTGAGAAAAGAGCACTCTTCTACTCTACTGTGTTTCTTATAGGACCAGAACAGTGAGCTTGCTCAGAACAAAAGAACTGTGCTTCCTACACACACGGGCCATATCTAGTTCAACTCTGCTTAGGAAACTGACAAGAACAGTAGCTCCTCTTCAGTCCGATACACTGTACTTGCTGGGAACAGACGCGAGTGCTATTTGCACTGTGTATGGCAATGGGAGCACAATAGTGACTTTCCTTACCAGAAAACAACTCTTGCTCGTAGGACCAGAAACTGCATGTGATTCAACTCCACTTAGGAGTGGGAAACAAATCCTAGCTCGTCTTACAAGAAACACACTCTGCTTTTGAGAAAAGAGCACTCTTCTACTCTACTGTGTTTCCTATGGGGTCCGAAAAGTGAGCTTGCTCAGAACAAAAGAACTGTGCTTCCTACACACACGGCCATGTCTAGTTCAATTCTGCTTAGGAACCTGACAAGAACAGTAGATCCTCTTCAGTCCTATACACTGTACTTGCTGGGAACAGACGCCAGTGCTATTTGTCCTGTATATGGTAATGGCAGCACAATAGTGACTCTTCTTTCCATAAAACAACTCTTGCTCGTAGGACCAGAAACTGCATGTGATTCAACTCCATTTAGGACTGGGAAAGAAATGCTAGCTTGCCTTACAAGAAACACACTCTGCTTTAGAGAAAAGAGCACTCTTCTACTCTACTGTGTTTCCTGTAGAGCCAGAACAGTGAGCTTGCTCAGAACATAAGAACTGTGCTTCCTACACACGGGCCAGATCTAGTTCAACTCTGCTTAGGAACCTGACAAGAACAGTAGATCCTCTTCAGTCCAATGCACTGTACTTGCTGGGAACAGACACAAGTGCTATTTGTCCTGTGTATGGCAATGGCAGCGCAATAGTGACTCTTCTTACCAGAAAACAACTCTTGCTCGTAGGACCAGAAACCGCATGTGATTCAACTCCATTTAGGACTGGGAAACAAACGCTAGCTCGCCTTACAAGAAACACACTCTGCTTTAGAGAAAAGAGCACTCATCTACTCTACTGTGTTTCCTATAGGGCCAGAACAGTGAGCTTGCTCAGAACATAAGAACTGTGCTTCCTACACACACGGGCCATATCTAGTTCAACTCTGCTTAGGAAACTGACAAGAACAGTAGCTCCTATTCAGTCCGAAACACTGTACTTGCTGGGAACAGACGCGAGTGCTATTTGCAGTGTGTATGGCAATGGGAGCACAATAGTGACTCTTCTTACCAGAAAACAACTCTTGCTCGTAGGACCAGAAACTGCATGTGATTCAACTCCATTTAGGACTGCGAAACAAACGCTAGCTTGCCTTACGAGAAACACACTCTGCTTTTGAGAAAAGAGCACTCTTCTACTCTACTGTGTATCCTATGGGGTCCAAACAGTGAGCTTGCTCAGAACAAAAGAACTGTGCTTCCTACACACACTGATCATACGTAGTTCAACTCTGCTTAGGAAACTGACAAGAACAGTAGCACCTATTCAGTCCAATACACTGTACTTGCTGGGAACAGACGCGAGTGCTATTTGCACTGTGTATGGCATTGGTTGCGCAATGTGACTTTCCTTACAAGAAAACAACTCTTGTTCATAGGACCAGAAACTGCATGGGATTCAACTCCATTGAGGAATAGGATACAAACGCTAGCTCGCCTTACAAGAAACACACTCTGCTTTAGAGAAAAGAGCACTCATCTACTCTACTGTGTTTCCTATAGGGCCAGAACAGTGAGCTTGCTCAGAACATATGAACTGTGCTTCCTACACACGGGCCATATCTAGTTCAACTCTGCTTAGGAAACTGACAAGAATAGTAGATCCTCTTCAGTCCTATACACTGTACATGCTGGAAACAGACGCCAGTGCTATTTGTCCTGTGTATGGCAATGGCAGCGCAATAGTGACTATTCTTACCATAAAACAACTCTTGCTCGTAGGACCAGAAACTGCATGTGATTCCACTCCATTTAGGACTGGGAAACAAACGCTAGCTCGCCTTACCAGAAACACACTCTGCTTTTGAGAAAAGAGCACTCTTCTACTCTACTGTGTTTCCTATGGGGTCCAAACAGTGAGCTTGCTCAGAACAAAAGAACTGTGCTTCCTACACACGGGCCATATCTAGTTCAACTCTGCTTACAAAACTGACAAGAAGAGTAGCTCCTCTTCATCCGATACACTGTATTTGCTGGGAACAGACGCCAGTGATATTTGCACTGTGTATGGCAATGGGAGCACAATAGTGACTTTCCTTACCAGAAAACATCTCTTGTTCGTAGGACCAGAAACTGCATGTGATTCAACTCCATGTAGGACTAGGAAACAAACGCTAGATCGCCTTACAAGAAACACACTCTGCTTTTGAGAAAAGAGCACTCTTCTACTCTACTGTGTTTCCTATGGGGTCCAAACAGTGAGCTTGCTCAGAACAAAAGAACTGTGCTTCCTACACACGGGCCATATCTAGTTCAACTCTGCTTACAAAACTGACAAGAAGAGTAGCTCCTCTTCATCCGATACACTGTATTTGCTGGGAACAGACGCCAGTGATATTTGCACTGTGTATGGCAATGGGAGCGCAATAGTGACTTTCCTTACCAGAAAACATCTCTTGTTCGTAGGACCAGAAACTGCATGTGATTCAACTCCATGTAGGACTAGGAAACAAACGCTAGATCGCCTTACAAGAAACACACTCTGCTTTTGAGAAAAGAGCACTCTTCTACTCTAATGTGTTTCTTATAGGACCAGAACAGTGAGCTTGCTCAGAACAAAAGAACTGTGCTTCCTACACACACGGGCCATATCTAGTTCAACTCTGCTTAGGAAACTGACAAGAACAGTAGCTCCTCTTCAGTCCGATACACTGTACTTGCTGGGAACAGACGCCAGTGCTATTTGTCCTGTGTATGGCAATGGCAGCGCAATAGTGACTCTTCTTTCCATAAAACAACTCTTGCGCGTAGGACCAGAAACTGCATGTGATTCAACTCCATTTAGGACTGGGAAACAAATGCTAGCTCGCCTTACAAGAAACACACTCTGCTTTTGAGAAAAGAGCACTCTTCTACTTTACTGTGTTTCCTATGGGGTCCGAAAAGTGAGCTTGCTCAGAACAAAAGAACTGTGCTTCCTACACACGGGCCAGATCTAGTTCAACTCTGCTTAGGAAACTGACAAGAACAGTAGCTCCTATTCAGTCCAATACACTGTACTTGTTGGGAACAGTTGAGAGTGCTATTTGCACTGTTTATGGCATTTGGAGCGCAATAGTGACTCTTCTTACCAGAAAACAACTCTTGCTCGTAGGATCAAAAACTGCCTGTGACTCAACTCCATTTAGGACAGGGAAACAAACGCGAGCTCACCTTACAAGAAACACACTCTGCTTTAGAGAAAAGAGCACTCTTTTACTCAACTGTGTTTCCTATGGGGTCCGAACAGTGAGCTTTCTCAGAACAAAAGATCTTTGCTTCTGACACACACGGCCATATCTAGTTCAATTCTGCTTAGGAACCTGACAAGAACAGTAGATCCTCTTCAGTCCAATACACTGTACTTGCTGCGAACCTATGCCAGTGCTATTTGCGCTGTGTATGGCAATGGGAGCGCAATAGTGATTTTCCTTACCAGAAAACAACTCTTGTTCGTAGGACCAGAAACTGCATGTGATTGAACTCCATTTAGAGGTAGGAAACAAACGCTAGCTCGCCTTACTAGAAACACACTCTGCTTTTGAGAAAAGAGCACTCTTCTACTCTACTGTGTATCCTATGTGGTCCAAACAGTGAGCTTGTTCAGAACAAAAGAACTGTGCTTCCTACACACACTGATCATATCTAGTTCAACTCTGCTTAGAAAACTGACAAGAACAGTAGCTCCTCTTCAGTCCGATACACTGTACTTGCTGGGAACAGACGCCAATGCTATTTGTCAAGTGTATGGCAATGGCAGCACAATAGTGACTGTTCTTACCATAAAACAACTCTTGCTCTTAGGACCGGAAACTGCATGTGATTCCACTCCATTTAGGACTGGAAAACAAACGCTAGCTAGCCTTATGGGAAACACACTCTGCTTTAGAGAAAACAGCATTCTTCTACTCTACTCTGTTTCTTATGGGGTCCAAACAGTGAGCTTGCTCAGAACAAAAGAACTTTGCTTCCTACACACGGAACAGATCTAGTTCAACTCTGCTTAAGAACCTGACAAGAACAGTAGATCCTCTTCAGTCCAATACACTGTACTTGCTGGGAACAGACCACAGTGCTTTTTGTCCTGTGTATGGCAATGGCAGCGCAATAGTGACTCTTCTTACCAGAAAACAACTCTTGCTCGTAGGACCAGAAATTGCATGTGATTCAACTCCATTTAGGACTGGAAAACAAACGCTAGCTCGCCTTACAAGAAACACACTCTGCTTTAGAGAAAAGAGCACTCTTCTGCTCTACTGTGTTTCCTATGGGGTCCAAACAGTGAGCTTGCTCAGAACCAAAGAACTGTGCTTCCTACACACGGGCCATATCTAGTTCAACTCTGCTTACAAAACTGACAAGAACAGTAGCTCCTATTCAGTCCAATACACTGTACTTGCTGGGAACAGACGCGAGTGCTATTTGCACTGTGCATGGCATTTGGAGCGCAATAGTGACTCTTCTTACCAGAAAACAATCTTGCTCATAGGACCAAAAACTGCATGTGACTCAACTCCGTTTCTGACTGGGAAACAAACACTAGCTAGCCTTACAAGATACACACTCTGCTTTTGAGAAAAGAGCACTCTTCTACTCTACTGTGTTTCCTATATGGCCAGAAGAGTGAGCTTGCTCAGAACAAAAGAACTGTGCTTCCCACACACGGGCCATATCTAGTTCAACTCTGCTTAGGAAACTGACAAGAACAGTAGCTCCTCTTCAGTCCAATAAACTGTACTTGCTGGGAACAGACACGAGTGCTATTTGCACTGTGTATGGCAATTGGAGCACAATTGTGACTCTTCTTACCAGAAAACAACTCTTGCTCGTAGGACCAAAAACTGCCTGTGACTCAACTCCATTTAGGACTGGGAAACAAACGCGAGCTCGCTTTACAAGAAACACACTCTGCTTTAGAGAAACGAGCACTCTTCTACTCTACTGTGTTTCTTATGTGGTCCGAACAGTGAGGTTGCTCAGAACAAAAGAACTGTGCTTCCTACACACACGGCCATATCTAGTTCAATTCTGCTTAGAAACCTGACAAGAACAGCAGATCCTCTTCAGTATAATACACTGTATTTGCTGTGAACAGAGGCCAGTGGTATTTGTCCTGTGTATGGCAATGGCAGCAACAATAGTGACTCTTCTTACCAGAAAACAACTCTTACTCATAGGACCGGAAACTGCATGTGATTCAACTCCATTTAGGACTGGGAAACAAACGCTAGCTCGCCTTAAAAGAAACACACTCTGCTTTAGAGAAAAGAGCACTCTTCTACTCTACTGTGTTTCCTATAGGGTTAGAAGAGTGAGCTTGCTCAGAACAAAAGAACTGTGCTTTGTACACACGGTCCATATCTAGTTCAACTCTGCTTAAGAAACTGACAAGAACAGTAGCTCCTATTCAGTCCAATACACTGTACTTGCTGGGAACAGACGCGAGTCCTATTTGCACTGTGTATGGCATTTGGAGCGCAATAGTGACTCTTCTTACCAGAAAACAACTCTTGCACGTAGGACCAAAAACTGCCTGTGACTCAACTCCATTTAGGACTGGGAAACAAACGCGAGCTCGCCTTACAAGAAACACACTCTGCTTTAGAGAAAAGAGCACTCTTCTACTCTACTGTGTTTCCTATGGGGTCCGAACAGTGAGCTTGCTCAGAACAAAAGAACTGTGCTTCCTACACACACGGCCATATCTAGTTCAATTCTGCTTAGGAAACTGACAAGAACTGTAGTTCCTCTTCAGTCCAATACACTGTACTTGTTGCGAACAGATGCCAGTGCTATTTGTCCTGTGTATGGCAATGGCAGCACAATAGTGACTCTTCTTACCAGAAAACAACTCTTGCTCGTAGGACCAGAAACTGCATGATATTCAACTCCATTTAGGACTGGGAAACAAACGCTAGCTTGCCTTACTAGAAACACACTCTGCTTTAGAGAAAAGAGCACTCTTCTACTCTACTGTGTATCGTATGGGGTCCAAACCGTGAGCTTGCTCAGAACAAAAGAACTGTGCTTCCTACACACACTGATCATATCTAGTTCAACTCTGCTTAGGAAACTAACAAGAACAGTAGCACCTATTCAGTCCAATACACTGTATTTGCTGGGAACAGACGCCAGTGATATTTGCACTGTGTATGGCAATGGGAGCGCAATAGTGACTTTCCTTACCAGAAAACATCTCTTGTTCGTAGGACCAGAAACTGCATGTGATTCAACTCCATGTAGGACTAGGAAACAAACGCTAGATCGCCTTACAAGAAACACACTCTGCTTTTGAGAAAAGAGCACTCTTCTACTCTAATGTGTTTCTTATAGGACCAGAACAGTGAGCTTGCTCAGAACAAAAGAACTGTGCTTCCTACACACACGGGCCATATCTAGTTCAACTCTGCTTAGGAAACTGACAAGAACAGTAGCTCCTCTTCAGTCCGATACACTGTACTTGCTGGGAACAGACGCCAGTGCTATTTGTCCTGTGTATGGCAATGGCAGCGCAATAGTGACTCTTCTTTCCATAAAACAACTCTTGCGCGTAGGACCAGAAACTGCATGTGATTCAACTCCATTTAGGACTGGGAAACAAATGCTAGCTCGCCTTACAAGAAACACACTCTGCTTTTGAGAAAAGAGCACTCTTCTACTTTACTGTGTTTCCTATGGGGTCCGAAAAGTGAGCTTGCTCAGAACAAAAGAACTGTGCTTCCTACACACGGGCCAGATCTAGTTCAACTCTGCTTAGGAAACTGACAAGAACAGTAGCTCCTATTCAGTCCAATACACTGTACTTGTTGGGAACAGTTGAGAGTGCTATTTGCACTGTTTATGGCATTTGGAGCGCAATAGTGACTCTTCTTACCAGAAAACAACTCTTGCTCGTAGGATCAAAAACTGCCTGTGACTCAACTCCATTTAGGACAGGGAAACAAACGCGAGCTCACCTTACAAGAAACACACTCTGCTTTAGAGAAAAGAGCACTCTTTTACTCAACTGTGTTTCCTATGGGGTCCGAACAGTGAGCTTTCTCAGAACAAAAGATCTTTGCTTCTGACACACACGGCCATATCTAGTTCAATTCTGCTTAGGAACCTGACAAGAACAGTAGATCCTCTTCAGTCCAATACACTGTACTTGCTGCGAACCTATGCCAGTGCTATTTGCGCTGTGTATGGCAATGGGAGCGCAATAGTGATTTTCCTTACCAGAAAACAACTCTTGTTCGTAGGACCAGAAACTGCATGTGATTGAACTCCATTTAGAGGTAGGAAACAAACGCTAGCTCGCCTTACTAGAAACACACTCTGCTTTTGAGAAAAGAGCACTCTTCTACTCTACTGTGTATCCTATGTGGTCCAAACAGTGAGCTTGTTCAGAACAAAAGAACTGTGCTTCCTACACACACTGATCATATCTAGTTCAACTCTGCTTAGAAAACTGACAAGAACAGTAGCTCCTCTTCAGTCCGATACACTGTACTTGCTGGGAACAGACGCCAATGCTATTTGTCAAGTGTATGGCAATGGCAGCACAATAGTGACTGTTCTTACCATAAAACAACTCTTGCTCTTAGGACCGGAAACTGCATGTGATTCCACTCCATTTAGGACTGGAAAACAAACGCTAGCTAGCCTTATGGGAAACACACTCTGCTTTAGAGAAAACAGCATTCTTCTACTCTACTCTGTTTCTTATGGGGTCCAAACAGTGAGCTTGCTCAGAACAAAAGAACTTTGCTTCCTACACACGGAACAGATCTAGTTCAACTCTGCTTAAGAACCTGACAAGAACAGTAGATCCTCTTCAGTCCAATACACTGTACTTGCTGGGAACAGACCACAGTGCTTTTTGTCCTGTGTATGGCAATGGCAGCGCAATAGTGACTCTTCTTACCAGAAAACAACTCTTGCTCGTAGGACCAGAAATTGCATGTGATTCAACTCCATTTAGGACTGGAAAACAAACGCTAGCTCGCCTTACAAGAAACACACTCTGCTTTAGAGAAAAGAGCACTCTTCTGCTCTACTGTGTTTCCTATGGGGTCCAAACAGTGAGCTTGCTCAGAACCAAAGAACTGTGCTTCCTACACACGGGCCATATCTAGTTCAACTCTGCTTACGAAACTGACAAGAACAGTAGCTCCTATTCAGTCCAATACACTGTACTTGCTGGGAACAGACGCGAGTGCTATTTGCACTGTGCATGGCATTTGGAGCGCAATAGTGACTCTTCTTACCAGAAAACAATCTTGCTCATAGGACCAAAAACTGCATGTGACTCAACTCCGTTTCTGACTGGGAAACAAACACTAGCTAGCCTTACAAGATACACACTCTGCTTTTGAGAAAAGAGCACTCTTCTACTCTACTGTGTTTCCTATATGGCCAGAAGAGTGAGCTTGCTCAGAACAAAAGAACTGTGCTTCCCACACACGGGCCATATCTAGTTCAACTCTGCTTAGGAAACTGACAAGAACAGTAGCTCCTCTTCAGTCCAATAAACTGTACTTGCTGGGAACAGACACGAGTGCTATTTGCACTGTGTATGGCAATTGGAGCACAATTGTGACTCTTCTTACCAGAAAACAACTCTTGCTCGTAGGACCAAAAACTGCCTGTGACTCAACTCCATTTAGGACTGGGAAACAAACGCGAGCTCGCTTTACAAGAAACACACTCTGCTTTAGAGAAACGAGCACTCTTCTACTCTACTGTGTTTCTTATGTGGTCCGAACAGTGAGGTTGCTCAGAACAAAAGAACTGTGCTTCCTACACACACGGCCATATCTAGTTCAATTCTGCTTAGAAACCTGACAAGAACAGCAGATCCTCTTCAGTATAATACACTGTATTTGCTGTGAACAGAGGCCAGTGGTATTTGTCCTGTGTATGGCAATGGCAGCAACAATAGTGACTCTTCTTACCAGAAAACAACTCTTACTCATAGGACCGGAAACTGCATGTGATTCAACTCCATTTAGGACTGGGAAACAAACGCTAGCTCGCCTTAAAAGAAACACACTCTGCTTTAGAGAAAAGAGCACTCTTCTACTCTACTGTGTTTCCTATAGGGTTAGAAGAGTGAGCTTGCTCAGAACAAAAGAACTGTGCTTTGTACACACGGTCCATATCTAGTTCAACTCTGCTTAAGAAACTGACAAGAACAGTAGCTCCTATTCAGTCCAATACACTGTACTTGCTGGGAACAGACGCGAGTCCTATTTGCACTGTGTATGGCATTTGGAGCGCAATAGTGACTCTTCTTACCAGAAAACAACTCTTGCACGTAGGACCAAAAACTGCCTGTGACTCAACTCCATTTAGGACTGGGAAACAAACGCGAGCTCGCCTTACAAGAAACACACTCTGCTTTAGAGAAAAGAGCACTCTTCTACTCTACTGTGTTTCCTATGGGGTCCGAACAGTGAGCTTGCTCAGAACAAAAGAACTGTGCTTCCTACACACACGGCCATATCTAGTTCAATTCTGCTTAGGAAACTGACAAGAACTGTAGTTCCTCTTCAGTCCAATACACTGTACTTGTTGCGAACAGATGCCAGTGCTATTTGTCCTGTGTATGGCAATGGCAGCACAATAGTGACTCTTCTTACCAGAAAACAACTCTTGCTCGTAGGACCAGAAACTGCATGATATTCAACTCCATTTAGGACTGGGAAACAAACGCTAGCTTGCCTTACTAGAAACACACTCTGCTTTAGAGAAAAGAGCACTCTTCTACTCTACTGTGTATCGTATGGGGTCCAAACCGTGAGCTTGCTCAGAACAAAAGAACTGTGCTTCCTACACACACTGATCATATCTAGTTCAACTCTGCTTAGGAAACTAACAAGAACAGTAGCACCTATTCAGTCCAATACACTGTACTTGCTGGGAGCAGACGCGAGTGCTATTTGCACTGTGTATGGCAATGGGAGCGCAATGTGACTTTCCTTACCACAAAACAACTCTTGTTCGTAGGACCAGAAACTGCATGTTATTCAACTCCATTTAGGACTAGGAAACAAACGCTAGCTCGCCTTACAAGAAACACACTCTGCTTTAGAGAAAAGAGCACTCTTCTACTCTACTGTGTTTCCTATGGGGTCCAAACAGTGAGCTTGCTCAGAACAAAAGAACTGTGCTTCCTACACACGGGCCAGATCTAGTTCAACTCTGCTTACGAAACTGACAAGAACAGTAGCTCCTATTCAGTCCAATACACTGTACTTGCTGGGAACAGACGCGAGTGCTATTTGCACTGTGCATGGCATTTGGAGCGCAATAGTGACTCTTCTTACCAGAAAACAACTCTTGCTCATAGGACCAGAAACTGCATGTGACTCAACTCCGTTTCTGACTGGGAAACAAACACTAGCTAGCCTTACAAGAAACACACTCTGCTTTTTAGAAAAGAGCACTCTTCTACTCTACTGTGTTTCCTATATGGCCAGAAGAGTGAGTTTGCTCAGAACAAAAGAACTGTGCTTCCCACACACGGGCCATATCTAGTTCAACTCTGCTTAGGAAACTGACAAGAACAGTAGCTCCTCTTCAGTCCAATACACTGTACTTGCTGGGAACAGACACGAGTGCTATTTGCACTGTGTATGGCAATTGGAGCACAATTGTGACTCTTCTTACCAGAAAACAACTCTTGCTCGTAGGACCAAAATCTGCCTGTGACTCAACTCCATTTAGGACTGGGAAACAAACGCGAGCTCGCTTTACAAGAAACACACTCTGCTTTAGAGAAACGAGCACTCTTCTACTCTACTGTGTTTCTTATGTGGCCCGAACAGTGAGGTTGCTCAGAACAAAAGAACTGTGCTTCCTACACACACGGCCATATCTAGTTCAATTCTGCTTAGGAACCTGACAAGAACAGCAGATCCTCTTCAGTACAATACACTGTATTTGCTGTGAACAGAGGCCAGTGGTATTTGTCCTGTGTATGGCAATGGCAGCACAATAGTGACTCTTCTTACCAGAAAACATCTCTTGTTCGTAGGACCAGAAACTGCATGTGATTCAACTCCATGTAGGACTAGGAAACAAACGCTAGATCGCCTTACAAGAAACACACTCTGCTTTTGAGAAAAGAGCACTCTTCTACTCTACTGTGTTTCTTATAGGACCAGAACAGTGAGCTTGCTCAGAACAAAAGAACTGTGCTTCCTACACACACGGGCCATATCTAGTTCAACTCTGCTTAGGAAACTGACAAGAACAGTAGCTCCTCTTCAGTCCGATACACTGTACTTGCTGGGAACAGACGCCAGTGCTATTTGTCCTGTGTATGGCAATGGCAGCGCAATAGTGACTCTTCTTTCCATAAAACAACTCTTGCGCGTAGGACCAGAAACTGCATGTGATTCAACTCCATTTAGGACTGGGAAACAAATGCTAGCTCGCCTTACAAGAAACACACTCTGCTTTTGAGAAAAGAGCACTCTTCTACTTTACTGTGTTTCCTATGGGGTCCGAAAAGTGAGCTTGCTCAGAACAAAAGAACTGTGCTTCCTACACACGGGCCAGATCTAGTTCAACTCTGCTTAGGAAACTGACAAGAACAGTAGCTCCTATTCAGTCCAATACACTGTACTTGTTGGGAACAGTTGAGAGTGCTATTTGCACTGTTTATGGCATTTGGAGCGCAATAGTGACTCTTCTTACCAGAAAACAACTCTTGCTCGTAGGATCAAAAACTGCCTGTAACTCAACTCCATTTAGGACAGGGAAACAAACGCGAGCTCACCTTACAAGAAACACACTCTGCTTTAGAGAAAAGAGCACTCTTTTACTCAACTGTGTTTCCTATGGGGTCCGAACAGTGAGCTTTCTCAGAACAAAAGATCTTTGCTTCTGACACACACGGCCATATCTAGTTCAATTCTGCTTAGGAACCTGACAAGAACAGTAGATCCTCTTCAGTCCAATACACTGTACTTGCTGCGAACCTATGCCAGTGCTATTTGCGCTGTGTATGGCAATGGGAGCGCAATAGTGATTTTCCTTACCAGAAAACAACTCTTGTTCGTAGGACCAGAAACTGCATGTGATTGAACTCCATTTAGAGGTAGGAAACAAACGCTAGCTCGCCTTACTAGAAACACACTCTGCTTTTGAGAAAAGAGCACTCTTCTACTCTACTGTGTATCCTATGTGGTCCAAACAGTGAGCTTGTTCAGAACAAAAGAACTGTGCTTCCTACACACACTGATCATATCTAGTTCAACTCTGCTTAGAAAACTGACAAGAACAGTAGCTCCTCTTCAGTCCGATACACTGTACTTGCTGGGAACAGACGCCAATGCTATTTGTCAAGTGTATGGCAATGGCAGCACAATAGTGACTGTTCTTACCATAAAACAACTCTTGCTCTTAGGACCGGAAACTGCATGTGATTCCACTCCATTTAGGACTGGAAAACAAACGCTAGCTAGCCTTACAGGAAACACACTCTGCTTTAGAGAAAACAGCATTCTTCTACTCTACTCTGTTTCTTATGGAGTCCAAACAGTGAGCTTGCTCAGAACAAAAGAACTTTGCTTCCTACACACGGAACAGATCTAGTTCAACTCTGCTTAAGAACCTGACAAGAACAGTAGATCCTCTTCAGTCCAATACACTGTACTTGCTGGGAACAGACCACAGTGCTTTTTGTCCTGTGTATGGCAATGGCAGCGCAATAGTGACTCTTCTTACCAGAAAACAACTCTTGCTCGTAGGACCAGAAATTGCATGTGATTCAACTCCATTTAGGACTGGAAAACAAACGCTAGCTCGCCTTACAAGAAACACACTCTGCTTTAGAGAAAAGAGCACTCTTCTGCTCTACTGTGTTTCCTATGGGGTCCAAACAGTGAGCTTGCTCAGAACCAAAGAACTGTGCTTCCTACACACGGGCCATATCTAGTTCAACTCTGCTTACGAAACTGACAAGAACAGTAGCTCCTATTCAGTCCAATACACTGTACTTGCTGGGAACAGACGCGAGTGCTATTTGCACTGTGCATGGCATTTGGAGCGCAATAGTGACTCTTCTTACCAGAAAACAACTCTTGCTCATAGGACCAAAAACTGCATGTGACTCAACTCCGTTTCTGACTGGGAAACAAACACTAGCTAGCCTTACAAGATACACACTCTGCTTTTGAGAAAAGAGCACTCTTCTACTCTACTGTGTTTCCTATATGGCCAGAAGAGTGAGCTTGCTCAGAACAAAAGAACTGTGCTTCCTACACACGGGCCATATCTAGTTCAACTCTGCTTAGGAAACTGACAAGAACAGTAGCTCCTCTTCAGTCCAATAAACTGTACTTGCTGGGAACAGACACGAGTGCTATTTGCACTGTGTATGGCAATTGGAGCACAATTGTGACTCTTCTTACCAGAAAACAACTCTTGCTCGTAGGACCAAAAACTGCCTGTGACTCAACTCCATTTAGGACTGGGAAACAAACGCGAGCTCGCTTTACAAGAAACACACTCTGCTTTAGAGAAACGAGCACTCTTCTACTCTACTGTGTTTCTTATGTGGTCCGAACAGTGAGGTTGCTCAGAACAAAAGAACTGTGCTTCCTACACACACGGCCATATCTAGTTCAATTCTGCTTAGAAACCTGACAAGAACAGCAGATCCTCTTCAGTATAATACACTGTATTTGCTGTGAACAGAGGCCAGTGGTATTTGTCCTGTGTATGGCAATGGCAGCAACAATAGTGACTCTTCTTACCAGAAAACAACTCTTACTCATAGGACCGGAAACTGCATGTGATTCAACTCCATTTAGGACTGGGAAACAAACGCTAGCTCGCCTTAAAAGAAACACACTCTGCTTTAGAGAAAAGAGCACTCTTCTACTCTACTGTGTTTCCTATAGGGTTAGAAGAGTGAGCTTGCTCAGAACAAAAGAACTGTGCTTTGTACACACGGTCCATATCTAGTTCAACTCTGCTTAAGAAACTGACAAGAACAGTAGCTCCTATTCAGTCCAATACACTGTACTTGCTGGGAACAGACGCGAGTCCTATTTGCACTGTGTATGGCATTTGGAGCGCAATAGTGACTCTTCTTACCAGAAAACAACTCTTGCACGTAGGACCAAAAACTGCCTGTGACTCAACTCCATTTAGGACTGGGAAACAAACGCGAGCTCGCCTTACAAGAAACACACTCTGCTTTAGAGAAAAGAGCACTCTTCTACTCTACTGTGTTTCCTATGGGGTCCGAACAGTGAGCTTGCTCAGAACAAAAGTACTGTGCTTCCTACACACACGGCCATATCTAGTTCAATTCTGCTTAGGAAACTGACAAGAACTGTAGTTCCTCTTCAGTCCAATACACTGTACTTGCTGCGAACAGATGCCAGTGCTATTTGTCCTGTGTATGGCAATGGCAGCACAATAGTGACTCTTCTTACCAGAAAACAACTCTTGCTCGTAGGACCAGAAACTGCATGATATTCAACTCCATTTAGGACTGCGAAACAAACGCTAGCTTGCCTTACTAGAAACACACTCTGCTTTAGAGAAAAGAGCACTCTTCTACTCTACGGTGTATCGTATGGGGTCCAAACAGTGAGCTTGCTCAGAACAAAAGAACTGTGCTTCCTACACACACTGATCATATCTAGTTCAACTCTGCTTAGGAAACTGACAAGAACAGTAGCACCTATTCAGTCCAATACACTGTACTTGCTGGGAACAGACGCGAGTGCTATTTGCACTGTGTATGGCAATGGGAGCGCAATGTGACTTTCCTTACCACAAAACAACTCTTGTTCGTAGGACCAGAAACTGCATGTTATTCAACTCCATTTAGGACTAGGAAACAAACGCTAGCTCGCCTTACAAGAAACACACTCTGCTTTAGAGAAAAGAGCACTCTTCTACTCTACTGTGTTTCCTATGGGTTCCAAACAGTGAGCTTGCTCAGAACAAAAGAACTGTGCTTCCTACACACGGGCCATATCTAGTTCAACTCTGCTTACGAAACTGACAAGAACAGTAGCTCCTATTCAGTCCAATACACTGTACTTGCTGGGAACAGACTCGAGTGCTATTTGCACTGTGCATGGCATTTGGAGCGCAATAGTGACTCTTCTTACCAGAAAACAACTCTTGCTCATAGGACCAGAAACTGCATGTGACTCAACTCCGTTTCTGACTGGGAAACAAACACTAGATAGCCTTACAAGAAACACACTCTGCTTTTTAGAAAAGAGCACTCTTCTACTCTACTGTGTTTCCTATATGGCCAGAAGAGTGAGCTTGCTCAGAACAAAAGAAATGTGCTTCCCACACACGGGCCATATCTAGTTCAACTCTGCTTAGGAAACTGACAAGAATAGTAGCTCCTCTTCAGTCCAATACACTGTACTTCCTGGGAACAGACACGAGTGCTAATTGCACTGTGTATGGCAATTGGAGCACAATTGTGACTCTTCTTACCAGAAAACAACTCTTGCTCGTAGGACCAAAATCTGCCTGTGACTCAACTCCATTTAGGACTGGGAAACAAACGCGAGCTCGCTTTACAAGAAACACAATCTGCTTTAGAGAAACGAGCACTCTTCTACTCTACTGTGTTTCTTATGTGGTCCGAACAGTGAGGTTGCTCAGAACAAAAGAACTGTGCTTCCTACACACACGGCCATATCTAGTTCAATTCTGCTTAGGAACCTGACAAGAACAGCAGATCCTCTTCAGTACAATACACTGTATTTGCTGTGAACAGAGGCCAGTGGTATTTGTCCTGTGTATGGCAATGGCAGCACAATAGTGACTCTTCTTACCAGAAAACAACTCTTGCTCATAGGACCAGAAACTGCATGTGATTCAACTCCATTTAGGACTGGGAAACAAACGCTAGCTCGCCTTAAAAGAAACACACTCTGCTTTAGAGAAAAGAGCACTCTTCTACTCTACTGTGTTTCCTATAGGGTTAGAAGAGTGAGCTTGCTCAGAACAAAAGAACTGTGCTTCGTACACACGGTCCATATCTAGTTCAACTCTGCTTAAGAAACTGACAAGAACAGTAGCTCCTATTCAGTCCAATACACTGTACTTGCTGGGAACAGACGCGAGTCCTATTTGCACTGTGTATGGCATTTGGAGCGCAATAGTGACTCTTCTTACCAGAAAACAACTCTTGCACGTAGGACCAAAAACTGCCTGTGACTCAACTCCATTTAGGACTGGGAAACAAACGCAAGCTCGCCTTACAAGAAACACACTCTGCTTTAGAGAAAAGAGCACTCTTCTACTCTACTGTGTTTCCTATGGGGTCCGAACAGTGAGCTTGCTCAGAACAAAAGAACTGTGCTTCCTACACACACGGCCATATCTAATTCAATTCTGCTTAGGAAACTGACAAGAACTGTAGTTCCTCTTCAGTCCAATACACTGTACTTGCTGCGAACAGATGCCATGCTATTTGTCCTGTGTATGGCAATGGCAGCACAATAGTGACTCTTCTTACCAGAAAACAACTCTTGCTCGTAGGACCAGAAACTGCATGATATTCAACTCCATTTAGGACTGCGAAACAAACGCTAGCTTGCCTTACTAGAAACACACTCTGCTTTAGAGAAAAGAGCACTCTTCTACTCTACTGTGTATCGTATGGGGTCCAAACAGTGAGCTTGCTCAGAACAAAAGAACTGTGCTTCCTACACACACTGATCATATCTAGTTCAACTCTGCTTAGGAAACTGACAAGAACAGTAGCACCTATTCAGTCCAATACACTGTACTTGCTGGGAACCGACGCGAGTGCTATTTGCACTGTGTATGGCAATGGGAGCGCAATGTGACTTTCCTTACCAAAAAACAACTCTTGTTCGTAGGACCAGAAACTGCATGTTATTCAACTCCATTTAGGACTAGGAAACAAACGCTAGCTCGCCTTACAAGAAACACACTCTGCTTTAGAGAAAAGAGCACTCATCTACTCTACTGTGTTTCCTATAGGGCCAGAACCGTGAGCTTGCTCAGAACATAAGAACTGTGCTTCCTACAAACAAGGGCCATATCTAGTTCAACTCTGCTTAGGAAACTGACAAGAACAGTAGCTCCTCTTCAGTCCGATACACTGTACTTGCTGGGAACAGACGCGATTGCTATTTGCACTGTTTATGGCAATGGGAGCGCAATAGTGACTTTCCTTATAAGAAAACAACTCTTACTCGTAGGACCAGAAACTGCATGTGATTCAACTCCATTTAGGACTGGGACACAAATGCTAGCTCGCCTTACAGGAAACACACTCTGCTTTTGAGAAAAGAGCACTCTTCTACTCTACTGTGTTTCCTATGGGTTCCGAACAGTGAGCTTGCTCAAAACAAAAGAACTGTGCTTCCTACACACACGGCCATATCTAGTTCAATTTTGCTTAGGTAACTGACAAGAACAGTACCACCTATTCAGTCCAATACAATGTACTTGCTGGGAACAGACGCGAGTGCTATTTGCATTGTGTATGGCAATGGGAGCGCAATGTGACTTTCCTTACCAGAAAACAACTCTTGTTCATAGGACCGGAAACTGCATGGGATTCAACTCCATTTAGGACTAGGATACAAACGCTAGCTCGCCTTACAAGAAATACACTCTGCTTTAGAGAAAAGAGCACTCATCTACTCTACTGTGTTTCCTATAGGGCCAGAAGAGTGAGCTTGCTCAGAACATATGAACTGTGCTTCCTACACACGGGCCATATCTAGTTCAACTCTGCTTAGGAAACTGACAAGAATAGTAGCTCCTCTTCAGTCCGATACACTGTATTTGCTGGGAACAGACGCCAGTGCTATTTGTCCTGTGTATGGCAATGGCAGCACAATAGTGACTATTCTTACCATAAAACAACTCTTGCTCGTAGGACCAGAAACTGCATGTGATTCCACTCCATTTAGGAGTGGGAAACAAATCCTAGCTCGCCTTACAAGAAACACACTCTGCTTTTGAGAAAAGAGCACTCTTCTACTCTACTGTGTTTCCTATGGGGTCCAAACAGTGAGTTGCTCAGAACAAAAGAACTGTGCTTCCTACACACGGGCCATATCTAGTTCAACTCTGCTTACGAAACTGACAAGAAGAGTAGTTCCTCTTCATCCGATACACTGTATTTGCTGGGAACAGACGCGAGTGATATTTGCACTGTGTATGGCAATGGGAGCGCAATAGTGACTTTCCTTACCAGAAAACAACTCTTGTTCGTAGGACCAGAAACTGCACGTGATTCAACTCCATTTAGGACTAGGAAACAAACGCTAGCTCGCCTTACAAGAAACACACTCTGCTTTTGAGAAAAGAGCACTCTTCTACTCTACTGTGTTTCTTTTAGGACCAGAACTGTGAGCTTGCTCAGAACAAAAGAACTGTGCTTCCTACACACACGGGCCATATCTAGTTCAACTCTGCTTAGGAAACTGACAAGAACAGTAGCTCCTCTTCAGTCCGATACACTGTACTTGCTGGGAACAGACGCGAGTGCTATTTGCACTGTGTATGGCAATGGGAGCACAATAGTGACTTTCCTTACCAGAAAACAACTCTTGCTCGTAGGACCAGAAACTGCATGTGATTCAACTCCACTTAGGAGTGGGAAACAAATCCTAGCTTGTCTTACAAGAAACACACTCTGCTTTTGAGAAAAGAGCACTCTTCTACTCTACTGTGTTTCCTATGGGGTCCGAAAAGTGAGCTTGCTCAGAACAAAAGAACTGTGCTTCCTACACACACGGCCATGTCTAGTTCAATTCTGCTTAGGAACCTGACAAGAACAGTAGCTCCTCTTCAGTCCCATACACTGTACTTTCTGGGAAGAGACGCCAGTGCTATTTGTCAAGTGTATGGCATTGGCAGCACAATAGTGACTGTTCTTACCGTAAAACAACTCTTGCTCTTAGGACCAGAAACTGCATGTGATTCCACTCCATTTAGGACTGGAAAACAAACGCTAGCTCACCTTATAGGAAACACACTCTGCTTTTGAGAAAAGAGCACTGCTCTACTCTACTCTGTTTCTTATGGGGTCCAAACAGTGAGCTTGCTCAGAACAAAAGAACTGTGCTTCCTACACACGGTCCAGATCTAGTTCAACTCTGCTTAGGAACCTGACAAGAACAGTTGATCCTCTTCAGTCCAATACACTGTACTTGCTGGGAACAGACACAAGTGCTATTTGTCCTGTGTATGGCAATGGCAGCGCAATAGTGACTCTTCTTACCAGAAAACAACTCTTGCTCGTAGGACCAGAAACCACATGTGATTCAACTCCATTTAGGACTGGGAAACAAACGCTAGTTCGCCTTACAAGAAACACACTCTGCTTTAGAGAAAAGAGCACTCATCTACTCTACTGTGTTTCCTATAGGGCCAGAACAGTGAGCTTGCTCAGAACATAAGAATTGTGCTTCCTACACACACGGGACATATCTAGTTCAACTCTGCTTAGGAAACTGACAAGAACAGTAGCTCCTATTCAGTCCGAAACACTGTACTTGCTGGGAACAGACGCGGTGCTATTTGCACTGTGTATGGCAATGGGAGCACAATAGTGACTCTTCTTACCAGAAAACAACTCTTGCTCGTAGGACCAGAAACTGCATGTGATTCAACTCCATTTAGGACTGCAAAACAAACGCTAGCTTGCCTTACTAGAAACACACTCTGCTTTAGAGAAAAGAGCACTCTTCTACTCTACTGTGTATCCTGTGGGGTCCAAACAGTGAGCTTACTCAGAACAAAAGAACTGTGCTTCCTACACACACTGATCATATCTAGTTCAACTCTGCTTAGGAAACTGACAAGAACAGTAGCACCTATTCAGTCCAATACACTGTACTTGCTGGGAACAGACGCGAGTGCTATTTGCACTGTGTATGGCAATGGGAGCGCAATGTGACTTTCCTTACCAGAAAACAACTCTTGTTCATAGGACCAGAAACTGCATGGGATTCAACTCCATTTAGGACTAGGATACAAACGCTAGCTCGCCTTACAAGAAACACACTCTGCTTTAGAGAAAAGAGCACTCATCTACTCTACTGTGTTTCCTATAGGGCCAGAACAGTGAGCTTTCTCAGAACATATGAACTGTGCTTCCTACACACGGGCCATATCTAGTTCAACTGTGCTTAGGAAACTGACAAGAATAGTAGATCCTCTTCAGTCCTATACACTGTACATGCTGGAAACAGACGCCAGTGCTATTTGTCCTGTGTATGGCAATGGCAGCGCAATAGTGACTATTCTTACCATAAAACAACTCTTGCTCGTAGGACCAGAAACTGCATGTGATTCCACTCCATTTAGGACTGGGAAACAAACGCTAGCTCGCCTTACAAGAAACACACTCTGCTTTTGAGAAAAGAGCACTCTTCTACTCTACTGTGTTTCCTATGGGGTCCAAACAGTGAGGTTGCTCAGAACAAAAGAACTGTGCTTCCTACACACGGGCCATATCTAGTTCAACTCTGCTTACGAAACTGACAAGAAGAGTAGCTCCTCTTCATCCGATACACTGTATTTGCTGGGAACAGACGCGAGTGATATTTGCACTGTGTATGGAAATGGGAGCGCAATAGTGACTTTCCTTACCAGAAAACATCTCTTGTTTGTAGGACCAGAAACTGCATGTGATTCAAATCCATGTAGGACTAGGAAACAAACGCGACATCGCCTTACAAGAAACACACTCTGCTTTTGAGAAAAGAGCACTCTTCTACTCTACTGTGTTTCTTATAGGACCAAAACAGTGAGCTTGCTCAGAACAAAAGAACTGTGCTTCCTACACACACGGGCCATATCTAGTTCAACTCTGCTTAGGAAACTGACAAGAAGAGTAGCTCCTCTTCAGTCCGATACACTGTACTTCCTGGGAACAGACGCGAGTGCTATTTGCACTGTGTATGGCAATGGGAGCACAATAGTGACTTTCCTTACCAGAAAACAACTCTTGCTCGTAGGACCAGAAACTGTATGTGATTCAACTCCATTTAGGAGTGGGAAACAAATCCTAGCTCGCCTTACAAGAAACACACTCTGCTTTTGAGAAAAGAGCAATCTACTACTCTACTGTGTTTCCTATGGGGTCCGAAAAGTGAGCTTGCTCAGAACAAAAGAACTGTGCTTCATACACACACGGCCATATCTAGTTCAATTCTGCTTAGGAACCTGACAAGAACAGAAGATCCTCTTCAGTCCAATACACTGTACATGCTAGGAAGAGACGCCAGTGCTATTTGTCCTGTGTATGGCAATGGCAGCGCAATAGTGACTCTTCTTTCCATTAAAACAACTCTTGCTCGTAGGACCAGAAACTGCATGTGATTCAACTCCATTTAGGACTGGGAAACAAATGCTAGCTCGCCTTACAAGAAACACACTCTGCTTTTGAGAAAAGAGCACTCTTCTACTTTACTGTGTTTCCTATGGGGTCCGAAAAGTGAGCTTGCTCAGAACAAAAGAACTGTGCTTCCTACACACGGGCCAGATCTAGTTCAACTCTGCTTAGGAAACTGACAAGAACAGTAGCTCCTCTTCAGTCCGATACACTGTAATTGTTGGGAACAGTTGAGAGTGCTATTTGCACTGTTTATGGTATTTGGAGCACAATAGTGACTCTTCTTACCAGAAAACAACTCTTGCTCGTAGGATCAAAAACTGCCTGTGACTCAACTCCATTTAGGACTGGGAAACAAACGCGAGCTCGCCTTACAAGAAACACACTCTGCTTTAGAGAAAAGAGCACTCTTTTACTCAACAGTGTTTCCTATGGGGTCCGAACAGTGAGCTTTCTCAGAACAAAAGATCTGTGCTTCTACACACACGGCCATATCTAGTTCAATTCTGCTTAGGAACCTGACAAGAACAGTAGATCCTCTTCAGTCCAATACACTGTACTTGCTGCGAACCTATGCCAGTGCTATTTGCACTGTGTATGGCAATGGGAGCGCAATAGTGATTTTCCTTACCAGAAAACAACTCTTGTTCGTAGGACCAGAAACTGCATGTGATTGAACTCCATTTAGAGGTAGGAAACAAACGCTAGCTCGCCTTACTAGAAACACACTCTGCTTTTGAGAAAAGAGCACTCTTCTACTCTACTGTGTATCCTATGTGGTCCAAACAGTGAGCTTGCTCAGAACAAAAGAACTGTGCTTCCTACACACACTGATCATATCTAGTTCAACTCTGCTTAGGAAACTGACAAGAACAGTAGCTCCTCTTCAGTCCGATACACTGTACTTGCTGGGAACAGACGCCAATGCTATTTGTCAAGTGTATGGCAATGGCAGCACAATAGTGACTGTTCTTACCATAAAACAACTCTTGCTCTTAGGACCGGAAACTGCATGTGATTCCACTCCATTTAGGACTGGAAAACAAACGCTAGCTCGCCTTACAGGAAACACACTCTGCTTTAGAGAAAACAGCACTCTTCTACTCTACTCTGTTTCTTATGGGGTCCAAAGAGTGAGCTTGCTCAGAACAAAAGAACTTTGCTTCCTACACACGGAACAGATCTAGTTCAACTCTGCTTAGGAACCTGACAAGAACAGTAGATCCTCTTCAGTCCAATACACTGTACTTGCTGGGAACAGACCACAGTGCTTTTTGTCCTGTGTATGGCAATGGCAGCGCAATAGTGACACTTCTTACCAGAAAACAACTCTTGCTCGTAGGACCAGAAACTGCATGTGATTCAACTCCATTTAGGACTGGGAAACAAACCCTAGCTCGCCTTACAAGAAACACACTCTGCTTTAGAGAAAAGAGAACTCTTCTGCTCTACTGTGTTTCCTATGGGGTCCAAACAGTGAGCTTGCTCAGAACATAAGAACGGTGCTTCCTACACACACGGGACATATCTAGTTCAACTCTGCTTAGGAAACTGACAAGAACAGTATCTCCTCTTCAGTCCGATACACTGTACTTGCTTGGAAAGGACACGAGTGCTATTTGCACTGTGTATGGCAATGGGAGTGCAATAGTGACTTTCCTTACCAGAAAACAACTCTTGCTCCTAGGACCAGAAATTGCATGTGATTCAACTCCATTTAGTACTGGGAAACAAACGCTAGCTCTCCTTACATGAAACACACTCTGCCTTTGAGAAAAGAGCACTCTTCTACGCTACTGTGTTTCCTATGGTTTCCGAACTTTGAGCTTGCTCAGTACAAAAGAACTGTGCTTCCTACACACACGGCCATATCTAGTTCAATTCTGCTTAGGAACCTGACAAGAACAGTAGATCCTCTTCAGTCCAATACACTGTACTTGCTGTTAACAGACGCCAGTGCTATTTGTCCTGTGTATGGCAATGGCAGCGCAATAGTGAGTATTCTTACCATAAAACAACTCGTGCTCGTAGTACCAGAAACTGCATTAGATTCAACTCCATTTAGGACTGCGAAACAAACGCTAGCTCGCCTTACAAGAAACACACTCTGCTTTTGAGAAAAGAGCACTCTTCTACTCTACTGTGTTTCCTATGGTTTCCGAACATTGAGCTTGCTCAGAACAAATGAACTGTGCTTCCTAGACACATGGGCCATATCTAGTTCAACTCTGCTTAGGAAATGAGAAGAACAGTAGCTCCTCTTCAGTCCAATACACTGTACTTGCTGGGAACAGACGGGAGTTCTCTTTGCACTGTATGGCAATGGGAGCGCAATAGTGACTTTCCTTACCAGAAAACAACTCTTGCTGGTACGACCAGAAATTGCATGTGATTCAACTCCATATAGGAATGGGAAACAAACGCTAGCTCGCCTTACAAGAAACACACTCTGCTTTTGGGAAAAGAGCACTCTTCTACTGTACTGTGTTTCCTATGGGGTCCAAACAGTGAGCTTGCTCAGAACAAAAGAACTGTGCTTCATACACACACGGACCATATGTATATCAACTCTGCTTAGGAAACTGACAAGAACAGTAGCTCCTCTTCAGAACAATACACTGTACTTGCTGGGAACAGACGCGATTGCTATTTGCACTGTGTATGGCATTTGGAGCACAATAGTGACTCTTCTTTCCAGAAAACATCTCTTGCTCATAGGACCAAAAACTGCATGTGACTCAACTCCATTTAGGACTGGGAAATAAACACGAGCTCGCCTTACAAGAAACACACTCTGCATTAGAGAAAAGAGCACTCTTCTACTGTACTGTGTTTCCCATAGGGCCAGAACAGTGAGCTTGCTCAGAACATAATAACTGTGTTTCCTAAACACACGGGCAATATCTAGTTCAACTCTGCTTAGGAAACTGACAAGAACAGTAGCTCCTATTCAGTCCGATACACTGTACGTGCTGGGAAAGATGCGAGTGCTATTTGTACTGTGTATGGCAAAGGGAGCGCAATAGTGACTTTCCTTACCAGAAAACAACTCTTGCTCGTAGGACCAGAAACTGCATGTGATTCGACTCCACTTAGGACTGGGAAACAAACGCTAGCTTGCCTTACAAAAAACACACTCTGCTTTTGAGAAAAGAGCACTCTTCTACTCTACTGTGTTTCCTATAGGGCTAGAAGAGTGAGCTTGCTCAGAACAAAAGAACTGTGCTTCCTAAACACGGGACATATCTAGTTCAACTCTGCTTAGGAAACTGACAAGAACAGTAGCTCCTATTCAGTCCAATACACTGTACTTGCTGCGAACCTACGCCAGTGCTATTTGCATTGTGTATGGCAATGGAAGCGCAATAGTGACTTTCCTTACCAGAAAACAACTCTTGTTCGTAGGACCAGAAACTGCATGTGATTCAACTCCATTTAGAGCTAGGAAACAAACGCTAGCTCGCCTTACAAGAAACACACTCTGCTTTAGAGAAAAGAGCACTCATCTACTCTACTTTGTTTCCTATAGGGCCAGAACAGTGAGCTTGCTCAGAACAAAATAACTGTGCTTCCTACACACGGGCCAGATCTAGTTCATCTCTGCTTAGGAAACTGACAAGAAGAGTAGCTCCTATTCAGTCCAGTACACTGTAATTGCTGGGAACAGCCACGAGTGCTATTTGCACTGTGTATGGCAATGGGAGCGCAATAGTGACTTTTCTTACCAGAAAACAACTCTTGCTCGTAGGACCAAAAACTGCCTGTGACTCAACTCCATTTAGGACTTGGAAACAAACACTAGCTCGCCTTACAAGAAACACACTCTGCTTTAGAGAAAAGAGCACTCTTCTACTCTACTGTGTTTCCTATGGGGTCCGAACAGTGAGCTTGCTCAGAACATAATAACTGTGCTTCCTACACACACGGGCCATATCTACTTCAACTCTGCTTAGGAAACTGACAAGAACAGTAGCTCCTCTTCAGTCCGATACACTGTACTAGCTGAGAACAGACGCGAGTGCTATTTGCACTGTGTATGGCAATTGGAGCACAATAGTGACTCGTCTTACCAGAAAACAACTCTTGCTCCTAGGACCAGAAACTGCATGTGACTCAGCTCCATTTAGGACTGGGAAACAAACTCTAGATTGCCTTACAAGAAACACACTCTGCTTTTGAGAAAAGAGCACTCTTCTACACTACTGTGTTTCCTATAGGGCCAGAACAGTGAGCTTGCACAGAAGAAAAGAATTGTGCTTCCTACACACACGGGCCATATCTATTTGAACTCTGCTTAGGAACCTGACAAGAACTGTAGCTCCTCTTCAGTCCGATACACTGTACTTGCTGGGAACAGACGCGAGTGCTATTTATACTGTGTATGGCAATGGGAGTGCAATAGTGACTTTCCTTACCAGAAAACATCTCTTGCTCGAAGGACCAGAAACTGCATGTGATTGAACTCCATTTAGGACTGGGAAACAAATGCTAGCTTGCCTTACAAGAAACACACTCTGCTTTTGAGAAAAAAGCACTCTTCTACTCTACTGTGTTTCCTATGGGGTCCGAACAGTGAGCTTGCTCAGAACAAAAGAACTGTGCTTCCTACACACACTGCCATATCTAGATAAATTCTGCTTAGGAACCAGACAAAAACAGTAGATCCTCTTCAGTGTAACACACTGTACTTGCTGGGAACAGACGCCAGTGCTATTTGTCCTGTGTATGGCAATGGCAGCGCAATAGTGACTCTTCTTACCAGAAAACAACTCTTGCTCGTAAGACCAGAAACTGCATGTGATTCAACTCCATTTAGGACTGGGAATCAAACGCTAGCTCGCCTTACAAGAAACACACTCTGCTTTAGAGAAAAGAGCACTCTTCTACTCTACTGTGTTTCCTATGGGCTCCAAACAGTGAGCTTGCTCTAAACAAAAGACTGTGCTTCCTACACACGGGACATGTCTAGTTCAACTCTGCTTAGGAAACTGACAAGAACAGTAGCTTCTATTCATTCCAATACACTGTACTCTCTGGGAACAGACGCAAGTGCTATTTGCACTGTGTATGGCATTTGGAGCGCAATAGTGACTCTTCTTACCAGAAAACAACTCTTGCTCATAGGACCAAAAACTGCCTGTGACTCAACTCCATTTAGGACTGGGAAACAAACGCGAGCTCGCCTTACAAGAAACACACTCTGCTTTAGAGAAAAGAGCACTCTTCTACTCTACTGTGTTTCCTATAGGGCCAGAACAGTGAGCTTGCTCAGAACATAATAACTGTGCTTCGTACACACATGGACCATATCTAGTTAAACTCTGCTTAGTAAACTGACAAGAACAGTAGCTCCTATTCAGTCCAATACACTGTACTTGCTGGGAACAGACGCGAGTGCTATTTGCACTGTGTACGGCATTTGGAGCACAATAGTGACTCTTCTTACCAGAAAACATCTCTTGCTCGTAGGACCAAAAACTGCATGTGACTCAACTCCATTTAGGACTAGGAAACAAACGCTAGCTCGCCTTACAAGAAACCCACTCTGCTTTTGAGAAAAGAGCACTCTTCTACTCTACTGTGTTTCTTATAGGGCCAGAACAGTGAGCTTGCTCAGAACAAAAGAACTGTGCTTCCTACACACACGGCCATATCTAGTTCAACTCTGCTTAGGAAACTGACAAGAACAGGAGCTCCTCTTCAGTCCGATACACTGTACTTGCTGGGAACAGACGCGAGTGCTATTTGCACTGTGTATGGCAATGGGAGTGCAATAGTGACTTTCCTTACCAGAAAACAAGTCTTGCTCATAGGACCAGAAACTGCATGTGATTCAACTCCATTTAGAACTGGGAAACAAACGCTAGCTCGACTTACAAGAAACACACTCTGCTTTTGAGAAAAGAGGTCTCTTCTTCTCTACTGTATTTCCTATGGGGTCCGAAACGTGAGCTTGCTCTGAACAAAAGATCTGTGCTTCCTACACACACTGCCATATCTAGTTCAATTCGGCTTAGTAACTTGACAAGAACAGTAGATCCTCTTCAGTCCAATACACTGTACTTGCTGCGATCAGACGCCAGTGCTATTTGTCATGTGTATGGCAATGGAAGCGCAATAGTGACTCTTCTTACCAGAAAACAACTCTTACTCGTAGTACCAGAAACTGCATGTGATTCAACTCCATTTAAGACTGGGAAACAAACGCTAGCTCGCCTTACAAGAAACACACTCTGCTTTAGAGAAAAGAGCACTCTTCTACTCTACTGTGTTTTCTATGGGTTCCAAACAGTGAGCTTGCTCAGAACAAAAGAACTGTGCTTCCTACACACACAGATCATATGTAGTTCAACTCTGCTTATGAAACTGACAAGAACAGTAGCACCTATTCAGTCCAATACACTGTACTTGCTGGGAACAGACGCGAGTGCTATTTGCACTGTGTATGGCAAAGGGAGCGAAATAGTGACTTTCCTTACCAGAAAACAACTCTTGCTCATAGGACCAGAAACTTCATTTGATTCAACTCCATTTAGGACTGGGAAACAAACGCTACCTCGTCTTACAAGAAACACACTCTGCTTTTGAGAAAAGAGCACTCTTCTACTCTACTGTGTTTCCTATATGGCAAGAACAGTGAGCTTGCTCAGAACAAATGAACTGTGCTTCCTAGACACACGGGCCATATCTAGTTCAACTCTGCTTAGGAAACTGACAAGAACAGTAGCTCCTCTTCAGAACAATACACTGTAATTGCTGGGAAAAGACGCGAGTGCTATTTGCACTGTGTATGGCATTTAGAGCACAATAGTGACTCTTCTTACCAGAAAACATCTCTTGCTCATAGGACCAAAAACTGCATGTGACTCAACTCCATTTAGGACTGGGAAATAAACACGAGCTCGCCTTACAAGAAGCACACTCTGCTTTAGAGAAAAGAGCACTCTTCTACTGTACTGTGTTTCCTGTAGGGCCAGAACAGTGAGCTTGCTCAGAACAAAAGAACTGTGTTTCCTAAACACACGGGCCATATCTAGTTCAACTCTGCTTAGGAAACTGACAAGAACAGTAGCTCCTCTTCAGTCCAATACACTGTACTTGCTGGGAAAAGACACGAGTGCTATTTGCACTGTGTCTGGCAAAGGGAGAGAAATAGTGACTTTCCTTACCAGAAAACAACTCTTGCTCGTAGGACCAGAAAATGCATGTGATTCAACTCCATTTAGGACTGGGAAACAAACGCTAGCTTGCCTTACAAAAAACACACACTGCTTTTGAGAAAAGAGCACTCTTCTACTCTGCTGTGTTTCCTATGTGGTCCGAACAGTGAGCTTGCTCAGAACAAAAGAACTGTGCTTCCTACACACATGGCCATATCTAGTTTTAATCTGCTTAGGAACCTGACAAGAACAGTAGCTCCTCTTCAGTCCGATACACTGTACTTGCTGGGAACAGACGCCAGTGCTATTTGTCCTGTGTATGGCAATGGCAGCGCAATAGTGACTATTCTTACCATAAAACAACTCTTGCTCATTGGACCAGAAACTGCATGTGATTCCACTCCTTTTAAGACTGGGAAACAAACGCTAGCTCGCCTTACAATCAACACACTCTGCTTTAGTGAAAAGTGCACTCTTCTACTCTACTGTGTTTCCTATAGGGCCAGAACAGTGGGCTGCTGAGAACAAAAGAACTGTGCTTCCTACACACACGGCCATATCTAGTTCAATTCTGCTTAGGAACCTGACAAGAACAGTAGATCCTCTTCAGTCCAATGCACTGTACTTGCTGGGAACAGACGCCAGTGCTATTTGTCCTGTGTATGGCAATGGCAGCGCAATAGTGACTCTTCTTACCAGAAAACAACTCGAGCTCGTAGTAGCAGAAACTGCATTTGATTCAACTCCATTTAGGACTGGGAAACAAACGCGAGCTCGCCTTACAAGAAACACACTCTTCTTTTGAGAAAAGAGCTCTCTTCTACTCTACTGTGTTTCCTATAGGGCCAGAACAGTGAGCTTGCTCAGAACATAAGAACTGTGCTTCCTACACACACGGGCCATATCTAGTTCAACTCTGCTTAGGAAACTGACAAGAACAGTAGCTCCTCTTCCTTCCGATACACTGTACTTGCTGGGAAGAGACGCGAGTGCTATTTGCACTGTGTATGGCAATGTGAGTGCAATAGTGACTTTCCTTACCAGAAAACAACTCTTGCTCGTAGGACCAGAAACTGCATTTGATTCAACTCCATTTAGGACTGGGAAACAAACGCTAGCTCGCCTTACAAGAAACACACTCTGCTTTTGAGAAAAGAGCACTCTTCTACTCTACTGTGTTTCCTATAGGGCCAGAACAGTAAGCTTGCTCAGAACAAATGAACTGTGCTTCCTAGACACACAGGCCATATCTAGTTCAACTCTGCTTAGAAAACTGTGAAGAACAGTAGCTCCTCTTCAGTCCAATACACTGTACTTGCTGGGAACAGACGGGAGTGCTATTTGAACTGTATGGCAATGGGAGCGCAATAGTGACTTTCCATACCAGAAAACAACTCTTGCTCATAGGACAAGAATTTGCATGTGATTCAACTTCGTTTAAAATGGGAAACAAACGCTAGCTCGCCTTACACGAAACACACTCTGCTTTAGAGAAAAGAGCACTCTTCTACTCTACTGTGTTTCCTATGAAGTCCAAAAGTGAGCTTGCTCAGAACAAAAGAACTGTGCTTCCTACACACACGGACAATATGTAGATCAACTCTGCTTAGGAAACTGACAAGAACAGTAGCTCCTCTTCAGACCAATACACTGTAATTGCTGGGAAAAAACGCGAGTGCTATTTTCACTGTGTATGGCAAAGGGAGCACAATAGTGACTTTCCTTACCAGAAAACAACTCTTGCTCATAGGACCAGAAACTGCATGTGATTCAACTCCATTTAGGACTGGGAAACAAACTCTAGCTTGCCTTACAAAAAACACACTCTGCTTTTGAGAAAAGAGCACTCTTCTACTCTACTGTGTTTCCTATGGGGTCCGAACAGTGAGATTGCTCAGAACAAAAGAACTGTGCTTCCTACACACACGGCCATATCTAGTTCAATTCTGCTTAGGAACCTGACAAGAACAGTAGCTCCTCTTCAGTCCAATACACTGTGCTTGCTGGGAACAGACGCCAGTGCTATATGTGTGTATGGCAATGGAAGCGCAATAGTGACTCTTCTTACCATAAAACATCTCTTGCTCGTAGGACCAGAAACTGCATGTGATTCAACTCCATTTAAGACTGGGAAACAAACGCTAGCTCGCCTTACAAGAAACACACTCTGCTTTAGAGAAAAGAGCACTCTTCTATTCTACTGTGTTTCCTATAGGGCCAGAACAGTGAGCTTGCTCAGAACAAAAGAACTGTGCTTCCTACACACGGGCCATATCTAGTTCAACTCTGCTTAGGACACTGACAAGAACAGTAGCTCCTCTTCAGTCCGATACACTGTACTTGCTGGGAACAGACGCGAGTGCTATTTGCACTGTGGATGGCAATGGGAGCGCAATAGTGACTTTCCTTACCAGAAAACAACTCTTGCTCGTAGGACCAGAAACTGCATTTGATTCAACTCCATTTAGGACTGGGAAACAAATGCTAGCTCGCCTTACATGAAACACACTCTGCTTTTGAGAAAAGAGCACTCTTCTACTCTACTGTGTTTCCTATGGGGTCCGAACAGTGAGCTTGCTCTGAACAAAAGAACTGTGCTTCTTACACACACGGGCCATATCTAGGTCAACTCTGCTTAGGAAACTGACAAGAACAGGAGCTCCTCTTCAATCCAATACTCTGTATGTGCAGGGAGCAGACGCGAGTGCTATTTGCACTGTGTGGCAATGAGAGCGCAATAGTGACTCTTCATACAAGAAAACAACTCTTGCTCGTAGGACAAAAAAACTGCATGTGACTCAACTCCATTTAGGACTGGGAAACAAACGCAAGCTCGCCTTACAAGAAACACACTCGGCTTTTGAGAAAGGAGCACTCTTCTACTCTACTGTGTTTCCTATATGACAGAACAGTGAGCTTGCTCAGAACAAAAGAACTGTGCTTCCTACACACACGGCCATATCTAGTTCAATTCTGCTTAGTAACTTGACAAGAACAGTAGATCCTCTTCAGTCCAATACACTGTACTTGCTGCGATCAGACGCCAGTGCTATTTGTCATGTGTATGGCAATGGAAGCGCAATAGTGACTCTTCTTACCAGAAAACAACTCTTACTCGTAGTACCAGCAACTGCATGTGATTCAACTCCATTTAAGACTGGGAAACAAACGCTAGCTCGCCTTACAAGAAACACACTCTGCTTTAGAGAAAAGAGCACTCTTCTACTCTACTGTGTTTTCTATGGGGTCCAAACAGTGAGCTTGCTCAGAACAAAAGAACTGTGCTTCCTACACACACGGATCATATGTAGTTCAACTCTGCTTATGAAACTGACAAGAACAGTAGCACCTATTCAGTCCGATACACTGTACTTGCTGGGAACAGACGCGAGTGCTATTTGCACTGTGTATGGCAAAGGGAGCGAAATAGTGACTTTCCTTACCAGAAAACAACTCTTGCTCGTAGGACCAGAAACTTCATGTGACTCAACTCCATTTAGGACTGGAAAACAAACGCTAGCTCGCCTTACAAGAAACACACTCTGCTTTAGAGAAAAGAGCACTCTTCTACTCTACTGTGTTTCCTATAGGGCCAGAACAGTGAGCTTGCTCAGAACAAAAGAACTGTGCTTCCTGCACACACGGCCATATCTAGTTCAACTCTGCTTAGGAACTTGACAAGAACAGTAGATCCTCTTCAGTCCAATACACTGTACTTGCTGGGAACAGACGCCAGTGCTAATTGTCTTTTGTATGGCAAAGGCAGTGCAATAGTGACTCTTCTTACCAGAAAACAACTCTTGCTCGTAGGACCCGAAACTGCATGTGATTAAACTCCATTTAGGACTGGGAAACAAACACTAGCTCGCCTTACAAGAAACACATTCTGCATTTGAGAAAAGAGCACTCTTCTACTCTACTGTGTTTCCTATGGGGTCCAAACAGTGAGCTTGCTCAGAACAGAAAACATTGCTTCCTACACACGGACCATATCTATTTCAACTCTGCTTAGGAAACTGACAAGAACAGGAGCCCCGCTTCAGTCCGATACACTGTAATTGCTGGAACAGACGCGAGTGCTATTTGCACTGTGTATGGCAATGGGAGCACAATAGTGACTTTCCTTACCAGAAAACAACTCTTGCTCATAGGACCAGAAACTGCATGTGATTCAACTCCATTTAAATCTGGGAAACAAACACTAGCTCGCCTTACAAGAAACACACCCTGCTTTTGAGAAAAGAGCACTCTTCTACTCTACTGTGTTTCCTAAGTGGTCAAAACAGTGAGCTTGCTCAGTACAAAAGAACTGAGCTTCCTACACACACGGGCCATATCTCGTTCAACTCTGTTTAGGAAACTGACAACAATAGTAGCTACTCTTCAGTCCGATACACTGTACTTGCTGGGAACAGACGCGAGTGCTATTTGCACTGTGAATGGCAATGGGAGCACAATAGTGACTCTTCTTACCAGAAAACAACTCTTGCTCGTAGGACCAGAAACTGCATGAGATTCAACTCCATTTAGGACTGGGAAACAAACGCTAGCTCGCATTACAAGAAACACACTCTGCTTTTGAGAAAAGAGCCCTCTTATACTCTAAAGTGTTTCCTATAGGGCCAGAACAGTGATCTTGCTCAGAAAAAAAAAGCTGTGCTTCCTACACACACGGGCCATATCTAGTTCAACTCTGCTGAGGAAACTGACAAAAACAGTAGCTCCTCTTCAGTACGATACCCTGTACTAGCTGGGAACACACGCGAGTGCTATTTGCACTGTGTATGGCAATGGGAGCGCAATAGTGACTTTTCTTACCAGAAAACAACTCTTGCTCGTAGGACCAGAAACTGCATGTGATTCAACTCCATTTAGGACTGGGAAACAAATGCTAGCTCGCCTTACATGAAACACACTCTGCTTTTGAGAAAAGAGCACTCTTCTACTCTACTGTGTTTCCTATGGGTGGGAACAGTGAGCTTGCTCAGAACAAAAGAACTGTGCTTCCTACACACACGGGCCATATCTAGTTCAACTCTGCTTAGGAAACTGACAAGAACAGTAGCTCCTCTTCAGTCCAATTCACTGTACATGCTAGGAAAGACGCCAGGACTATTTGCTCTGTGTATGACAACGGGAGCGCAATAGGGACTCTTCTTACCAGAAAACAACTCTCGCTCGTAGGACCAGAAACTGCACGTGATTCAACTCCATTTAGGACTGGGAAACAAATGCTAGCTCGCCTTACATGAAACACACTCTGCTTTTGAGAAAAGAGTACTCTTCTACTCTACTGAGTCTCCTCTGGGATCCGAACAGTGAGCTTGCTCAGAACAAAAGAACTGTGCTTCCTACACACACGGGCCATATCTAGTTCAACTCTGCTTAGGAAACTGACAAGAACAGTAGATCCTCTTCAGTCCAATACAGTGTACTTGCTGGGAACAGACAACAGTGCTATTTGTCCTGTGTATGGCAATGGCAGCACAATAGTGACTCTTTTTACCAGAACACAACTCTTGCTCGTAGGACCAGAAACTGCATGGGATTCAACTCCATTTAGGACTGGGAAACAAATGCTAGCTCGCTTTACAAGAAACACCCTCTGCTTTTGAGAAAAGAGCACTCTTCTACTCTACTGTGTTTCCTGTAGGGCCAGAACAGTGAGCTTGCTCAGAACAAAAAAACTGTGCTTCCTACACACACGGCCATATCTAGTTCAATTCTGATTAGGAACCTGACAAGAACAGTAGATCCTCTTCAGTCCAATACACTGTACTTTGTGGCAACAGATGCCAGTGCTATTTGTCCTGTGTATGGCAATTGCAGCGCAATAGTGACTATTCTTACCATAAAACAACTCTTGCTCGTAGGACCAGAAACTGCATGTGATTCAACTCCATTTAGGACTGGGAAACAAATGCTAGCTCGCCTTACAAGAAACACAATCTGCTTTAGAGAAAAGAGCACTCCTCTACTCTACTGTGTTTCCTATGGGGTCCGAACAGTGAGCTTGCTCAGAACAAAAAAACTGTGCTTCCTACACACACGGCCATATCTAGTTCAATTCTGCTTATAAACCTGACAAGAACAGTAGATCCTCTTCAGTCCAATACACTGTACTTGCTGGGAACAGACGCCAGTGCTAATTGTCTTTTGTATGGCAATGGCAGTGCAATAATGACTCTCCTTACCAGAAAACAACTCTTGCTCGTAGGACCCAAAACTGCATGTGATTCAACTCCATTTAGGACTGGGAAACAAACACTAGCTCGCCTTACAAGAAACACATTCTGCATTTGAGAAAAGAGCACTCTTCTACTCTACTGTGTTTCCTATGGGGTCCAAACAGTGAGCTTGCTCAGAACAGAAAACTTTGCTTCCTACACACGGACCATATCTAGTTCAACTCTGCTTAGGAAACTGACAAGAACAGTAGCTCCTCTTCAGTCCGATGCACTTTACTTGCTGGGAACGGACCGAGTGCTATTTGCACTATGTATGGCAATGGGAGCACAATAGTGACATTCCTTATCAGAAAACAACTCTTGCTCGTAGGACTAGAAACTGCATGTGATTCAACTCCATTTAGGAATGGGAAACAATTGCTAGCTCGCCTTACATGAAACACACTCTGCTTTTGAGAAAAGAGCACTCTTCTACTCTACTGTGTTTCCTATAGGGCCAGAACAGTGCGCTTGCTCAGAACAAGAGAACTGTTCTTCCTACACACACGGGCCATATCTCGCTCAACTTTGCTTAGGAAACTGACAAGAACAGTAGCTCCCCTTCAGTCCGATACACTGTACTTGCTGGGAACAGACACGAGTGCTCTTTGCACTTTGTATGGAAATGGGAACACAATAGTGACTTTCCTTACCAGAAAACAGCTCTTGCACATAGGACCAGAAACTGCATGTGATTCAACTCCATTTAGGACTGGGAAACAAACGCTAGCTCGCCTTACAAGAAACACACTCTGCTTTTGAGAAAAGAGCACTCTTCTACTCTACTGTGTTTCCTATAGGGCCAGAACAGTGAGCATGCTCAGAACAAAAGACTGTGCTTCCTACACACATGGCCATGTATAGTTCAATTCTGCTTAGGAACCTGACATGAACAGTAGATCCTCTTCAGTCCAATACAGTGTACTTGCTGGGAACAGACAACAGTGCTATTTGTCCTGTGTATGGCAATGGCAGCACAATAGTTACTCTTCTTACCAGAACACAACTCTTGCTCGTAGGACCAGAAACTGCATGGGATTCAACTCCATTTAGGACTGGGAAACAAACGCTAGCTCGCCTTACAAGAAACACCCTCTGCTTTTGAGAAAAGAGCACTATTCTACTTTACTGTGTTTCCGCTGTGGTCAAAACAGTGAGCTTGCTCAGTACAAAGGAACTGTGCTTCCTACACACACGACCATATCTAATTCAATTCTGATTAGGAACCTGACAAGAACAGTAGATCCTCTTCAGTCCAATACACTGTACTTGCTGGGAACAGACGCCAGTGCTATTTGTCCTGTGTATGGCAATGTCAGCGCAATAGTGACTATTCTTAAAAGAAAACAACTCTTGCTCCTAGAACCAGAAACTGCATGTGATTCAACTCCATTTAGTACTGGGAAACAAACGCTAGCTCGCCTTACAAGAAACACACTCTGCTTTTGAGAAAAGAGCACTCTTCCACTCCACTGTGTTTTTTATAGGGCCAGAACAGTGAGCTTGATCAGAACAAAAGAACTGTGCTTCCTTCACACAAGCCATATCTAGTTCAACTCTGCTTAGGAAACTGACAAGAACATTAGCTCCTCAACAGTCCGATACACTGTACTTGCTAGGAACGGACCCAGTGCTATTTGCACTATGTATGGCAATGGGAGCGCAACAGTGACTTTCCTTACCAGAAAACAACTCTTGCTCGTAGGACCAGAAACTGCATGTGATTCAACTCCATTTAGGACTGGGAAAGAAACGCTAGCTTGCCTTAAATGAAACACACTCTGCTTTTGAGAAAAGAGCTCTCTTCTACTCTACTGTGTTTCCTATGGGGTCCGAACAGTGAGCTTGCTCAGAACAAAAGAACTGTGCTTCCTACACACACGGGCCATATCTAGTTCAACTCTGCTTAGGAAACTGACAAGAACAGTATCTCCTATTCAGTCCAATACACTGTACTTGCTGGGAACAGATGGGAGTGCTATTTGCACTGTGTACGGCAATGGGAGCACAATAGTGACTTTCCTTACCAGAAAACAACTCTTGCTCATAGGACCAGAAACAGCATGTGGTTCAACTCCATTTAGGACTGGGAAACAAATGCTAGCTCGCCTTACAAGAAACACAATCTGCTTTAGAAAAAAGAGCACTCTTCTACTCTATTGTGTTTCCTATGGGGTCCGAAAAGTGAGCTTGCTCAGAACAAAAAAACTGTGCTTCCTACACACACGGCCATATCTAATTCAATTCTGCTTATAAACCTAACAAGAACAGTATATCCTCTTCAGTCCAATACACTGTACTTGCTGGGAACAGACGCCAGTGCTATTTGTCTTGTGTATGGCAATGGCAGCGCAATAGTGACTCTTCTTACCAGAAAACAACTCTTGCTCGTAGGACCAGAAACTGCATGTGATTCAACTCCATTTAGGACTAGAAAACAAAAGCTAGCTCGCCTTACACGAAACACACTCTGCTTTTGAGAAAAGAGTACTCTTCTACTCTACTGTGTTTCCTATGGGGTCGAAACAGTGAGCTTGCTCAGAACAGAAACTGTGCTTCCTACACACACGGGCCATATCTAGTTCAACTCTGCTTAGGAAACTGACAAGAACAGTAGCTTCTCTTCAGTCCAATACACTGTACTTGCTGGGAACAGACGCCAGTGCTATTTGCACTGTGTATGGCAGTGGGAGCACAAGAGTGACTCTTCTTACCAGAAAAAACTCTTGCTCATAGGACCAGAAACTGCATGTAATTCAACTTCATTTAGGACTGGGAAACAAACGCTAGCTCACCTTACAAGAAACACACTCTGCTTTTGAGAAAAGAGCACTCTTCTAGTCTACTGTGTTTCCTATGGGGTCCAAACAGTGAGCTTGCTCAGAACAGAAAACTGTGCTTCCTATACACGGACCACATCTAGTTCAACTCTGCTTAGGAAACTGACAAGAACATTAGCTCCTTTTCAGTCCGATACACTGTAATTGCTGGGAACAGACGGGTGTGCTATTTGCACTGTGTATGGCAATGGGAGCGCAATAGTGACTTTCCTTACCAGAAAACAACTCTTGCTCGTAGGACCAGAAACTGCATGTGATTCAACTCCATTTAGGACTGGGAAACAAACGATAGCTCTCCTACAAGAAACTCACTCTGCTTTTGAGAAAAGAGCACTCTTCTACTCTACTGTGTTTCCGATGTGGTCAAAACAGTGAGCTTGCTCAAAACAAAAGAACTGAGCTTCCTACACACACGGGCCATATCTCGCTCAACTCTGCTTAGGAAACTGACAAGAACAATAGCTCCTCTTCAGTCCGATACACTGTACTTGCTGGGAACAGACGCGAGTGCTATTTGCACTGTGTATGGCAATGGGAGCACAATAGTGCCTTCCTTACCATAAAACAACTCTTGCTCGTAGGACCAGTAACTGCATGTGATTTAACTCCATTTAGGACTGGTAAACAACCGCTAGCTCGCCTTACAAGAAACACACTCTGCTTTTGAGAAAAGAGCACTGTTCTACTCTACTGTGTTTCCTATAGGGCCAGAACAGTGAGCTTGCTGAGAACAAAAGAACTGTGCTTCCTACACACACGGACCATATCTAGTTCAACTATGCTTTGGAAACTGACAAGAACAGTAGCTCCTATTCAGTCCAATACACTGTACTTGCTGGGAACAGACGCTAGTGCTATTTGCACTGTGTATGGCAATAGGAGCGCAATAGTGACTCTTCTTACCAGAAAACAACTCTTGCTCGTGGGACCAAAAACTGCATGTGACTCAACTCCATTTAGGACTGGAAAACAAACGCTAGCTCGCCTTACAAGAAACACACTCTGCTTTAGAGAAAAGAGCACTCTTCTACTCTACTGTGTTTCCTATAGGGCCAGAACAGTGAGCTTGCTCAGAACAAAAGAACTGTGCTTCCTGCACACACGGCCATATCTAGTTCAACTCTGCTTAGGAACCTGACAAGAACAGTAGATCCTCTTCAGTCCAATACACTGTACTTGCTGGGAACAGACACCAGTGCTAATTGTCTTTTGTATGGCAAAGGCAGTGCAATAGTGACTCTTCTTACCAGAAAACAACTCTTGCTCGTAGGACCAGAAACTGCACGTGATTCAACTCCATTTAGGACTGGGAAACAAATGCTAGCTCGCCTTACATGAAACACTCTGCTTTTGAGAAAAGAGTACTCTTCTACTCTACTGAGTCTCCTCTGGGATCCGAACAGTGAGCTTGCTCAGAACAAAAGAACTGTGCTTCCTACACACACGGGCCATATCTAGTTCAACTCTGCTTAGGAAACTGACAAGAACAGTAGATCCTCTTCAGTCCAATACACTGTACTTGCTGGGAACAGATGCAAGTGCTATTTGCACTGTGTATGGCAATGGGAGTGCAATAGTGACTCTTCTTACCAGAAAAAAAACTCTTGCTCGTAGGACCAAAAACTGCATGTGTCTCAACTCCATTTAGGACTGAGAAAGAAACGCAAGCTCGCCTTACAAGTAAAACACTCTGCTTTTGAGAAAAGAGCACTCTTCTACTCTACTGTGTTTCCTATAGGGCCAGAACAGAGAGCTTGATCAGAACAAAAGAACTGTGCTTCCTTCACACGGGCCATATCTAGTTCAACTCTGCTTAAGAAACTGACAAGAACAGTAGTTCCTCTTCAGTCAGATGCACTGTACATGCTGGGAAGGGACCGAGTGCTATTTGCTCTATGTATGGCAATGGGAGCGCAATAGTGTCTTTCCTTACCAGAAACCAACTCTTAATCGTAGGACCAGAAACTGCATGTGATGGAACTCCATTTAGGACTGGGAAACAAATGCTAGCTCGCCTTACATGAAACACACTCTGCTTTAGAGAAAAGAGCACTCTTCTACTCTACTGTGTTTCTTATAGGGCCAGAACAGTGAGCTTGCTCAGAACAAGAGAACTGTTCTTCCTACACACACGCGCCATATCTCGTTCAGCTCTGCTTAGGAAACTGACAAGAACAGTAGCTCCTCTTCAGTCCGATACACTGTACTTGCTGGGAACAGACGCGAGTGCTCTTTGCACTGTGTATGGCAATGGGAACACAATAGTGACTTTCCTTACCTGAAAACAACTCTTGCTCGTAGAACCAGAAACTGCATGAAATTCAACTCCGTTTAGGACTGGGAAAAAAAACACTAGCTCGCCTTACAAGAAACACACTCTGCTTTTGAGAAAAGAGCACTCTTCTACTCTACTGTGTTTCCTATAGGGCCAGAACAGTGAGCTTACTCAGAACAAAAGAACTGTGCTTCCTCCACACACGGCCATATCTAGTTCAATTCTGCTTAGGAACCTGACATGAAGAGTAGATACTCTTCAGTCCAATACAGTGTACTTGCTGGGAACAGACAACAGTGCTATTTGTCCTGTGTATTGCAATGGCAGCACAATAGTGACTCTTCTTACCAGAACACAACTCTTGCTCGCAGGACCAGAAACTGCATGGGATTCAACTCCATTTAGGACTGGGAAACAAACGCTAGCTCGCCTTACAAGAAACACCCTCTGCTTTTGAGAAAAGAGCACTATTCTACTTTACTGTGTTTCCGCTGTGGTCAAAACAGTGAGCTTGCTCAGTACAAAGGAACTGTGCTTCCTACACACAAGGCCATATCTAGTTCAATTCTGATTAGGAACCTGACAAGAACAGTAGATCCTCTTCAGTCCAATACACTGTACTTGGTGGGGGGAGACGCCAGTGCTATTTGTCCTGTGTATGGCAATGGCAGCGCAATAGTGACTATTCTTACCATAAAACAACTCTTGCTCGTAGGACCAGAAACTGCATGTGATTCAACTCCATTTAGGACTGGGAAACAAAGGCTAGCTCACCTTACAAGAAACACAATCTGCTTTAGAGAAAAGAGCACTCCTCTACTCTACTGTGTTTCCTATGGGGTCCGAACAGTGAGCTTGCTCAGAACAAAAAAACTGTGCTTCCTACACACACGGCCATATCTAGTTCAATTCTGCTTATAAACCTGACAAGAACAGTAGATCCTCTTCAGTCCAATACACTGTACTTGCTGGGAACAGACGCCAGTGCTAATTGTCTTTTGTATGGCAATGGCAGTGCAATAGTGACTCTCCTTACCAGAAAACAACTCTTGCCTGTAGGACCCAAAACGGCATGTGATTCAACTCCATTTAGGACTGGGAAACAAACACTAGCTCGCCTTACAAGAAACACATTCTGCATTTGAGAAAAGAGCACTCTTTTACTCTACTGTGTTTCCTATGGGGTCCAAACAGTGAGCTTGCTCAGAACAGAAAACTTTGCTTCCTACACACAGACCATATCTAGTTCAACTCTGCTTAGGAAACTGACAAGAACAGTAGCTCCTCTTCAGTCCAATGCACTGTACTTGCTGGGAACGGACCGAGTGCTATTTGCACTATGTATGGCAATGGGAGCGCAATAGTGACTTTCCTTACCAGAAAACAACTCTTGCTCGTAGGACCAGAAACTGCATGTGATTCAACTCCATTTAGGACTGGGAAACAATTGCTAGCTCGCCTTACATGAAACACACTCTGCTTTTGAGAAAAGAGCACTCTTCTACTCTACTGTGTTTCCTATAGGCCAGAAAAGTGCGCTTGCTCAGAACAAGAGAACTGTTCTTCCTACACACACGGGCCATATCTCGCTCAACTTTGCTTAGGAAACTGACAAGAACAGTAGCTCCCCTTCAGTCCGATACACTGTACTTGCTGGGAACAGACGCAAGTGCTCTTTGCACTTTGTATGGCAATGGGAACACAATAGTGACTTTCCTTACCAGAAAACAGCTCTTGTTCATAGGACCAGGAACTGCATGTGATTCAACTCCATTTAGGACTGAGAAACAAACGCTAGCTCGCCTTACAAGAAACACACTCTGCTTTTGAGAAAAGAGCACTCTTCTACTCTACTGTGTTTCCTATAGGGCCAGAACAGTGAGCATGCTCAGAACAAAAGACTGTGCTTCCTACACACACGGCCATATCTAGTTCAATTCTGCTTAGGAACCTGACATGAACAGTAGATCCTCCTCAGTCCAATACAGTGTACTTGCTGGGAACAGACAACAGTGCTATTTGTCCTGTGTATGGCAATGGCAGCACAATAGTTACTCTTCTTACCAGAACACAACTCTTGCTCGTAGGACCAGAAACTGCATGGGATTCAACTCCATTTAGGACTGGGAAACAAACGCTAGCTCGCCTTACAAGAAACACCCTCTGCTTTTGAGAAAAGAGCACTATTCTACGTTACTGTGTTTCTGCTGTCGTCAAAACAGTGAGCTTGCTCAGTACAAAGGAACTGTGCTTCCTACACACACGGCCATATCTAGTTCAATTCTGATTAGGAACCTGACAAGAACAGTAGATCCTCTTCAGTCCAATACACTGTACTTGCTGGGAACAGACGCCAGTGCTATTTGTCCTGTGTATGGCAATGGCAGCGCAATAGTGACTATTCTTACCAGAAAACAACTCTTGCTCCTAGAACCAGAAACTGCATGTGATTCAACTCCATTTAGGACTGGGAAACAAACGCTAGCTCGCCTTACAAGAAACACACTCTGCTTTTGAGAAAAGAGCACTCTTCTACTCTACTGTGTTTTTTATAGGGCCAGAACAGTGAGCTTGATCAGAACAAAAGAACTGTGCTTCCTTCACACAGGCCATATCTAGTTCAACTCTGCTTAGGAAACTGACAAGAACATTAGCTCCTCAACAGTCCGATACACTGTACTTGCTATGAACGGACCGAGTGCTATTTGCACTATGTATGGCAATGGGAGCGCAATAGTGACTTTCCTTACCAGAAAACAACTCTTGCTCGTAGGACCAGAAACTGCATGTGATTCAACTCCATTTAGGACTGGGAAAGAAACGCTAGCTTGCCTTAAATGAAACACACTCTGCTTTTGAGAAAAGAGCTCTCTTCTACTCTACTGTGTTTCCTATGGGGTCCGAACAGTGAGCTTGCTCAGAACAAAAGAACTGTGCTTCCTACACACACGGGCCATATCTAGTTCAACTCTGCTTAGGAAACTGACAAGAACAGTATCTCCTATTCAGTCCAATACACTGTACTTGCTGGGAACAGACACCAGTGCTATTTGTCTTGTGTATGGCAATGGCAGCGCAATAGTGACTCTTCTTACCAGAAAACAACTCTTGCTCGTAGGACCAGAAACTGCATGTTATTCAACTCCATTTAGTACTAGAAAACAAAAGCTAGCTCGCGTTACACGAAACACACTCTGCTTTTGAGAAAAGAGTACTCTTCTACTCTACTGTGTTTCCTATGGGGTCGAAACAGTGAGCTTGCTCAGAACAGAAACTGTGCTTCCTACACACACGGGCCATATCTAGTTCAACTCTGCTTAGGAAACTGACAAGAACAGTAGCTTCTCTTCAGTCCAATACACTGTACTTGCTGGGAACAGACGCCAGTGCTATTTGCACTGTGTATGGCAGTGGGAGCACAAGAGTGACTCTTCTTACCAGAAAAAACTCTTGCTCATAGGACCAGAAACTGCATGTAATTCAACTTCATTTAGGACTGGGAAACAAACGCTAGCTCACCTTACAAGAAACACACTCTGCTTTTGAGAAAAGAGCACTCTTCTAGTCTACTGTGTTTCCTATGGGGTCCAAACAGTGAGCTTGCTCAGAACAGAAAACTGTGCTTCCTATACACGGACCACATCTAGTTCAACTCTGCTTAGGAAACTGACAAGAACATTAGCTCCTTTTCAGTCCGATACACTGTAATTGCTGGGAACAGACGGGTGTGCTATTTGCACTGTGTATGGCAATGGGAGCACAATAGTGACTTTCCTTACCAGAAAACAACTCTTGCTCGTAGGACCAGAAACTGCATGTGATTCAACTCCATTTAGGACTGGGAAACAAACGCTAGCTCTCCTACAAGAAACTCACTCTGCTTTTGAGATAAGAGCACTCTTCTACTCTACTGTGTTTCCGATGTGGTCAAAACAGTGAGCTTGCTCAAAACAAAAGAACTGAGCTTCCTACACA
>NW_026735297.1:0-143262 GCF_949786415.1 Peromyscus eremicus | reverse complement strand
CCCTGTGGAGGTGTGCACACTGAACTGTTAGGATGAGTGTGTCCACATGGAGGTGTGCGCACTGAACTGTTAGAATGAGTGTGTCCACATGGAGGTGTGCACACTGAACTGTTAGAATGAGTGTGTCCACATGGAGGTGTGCACCCTGAACTGTTAGAATGAGTGTGCCCACATGGAGGTGTGCACACTGAACTGTTAGAATGAGTGTGTCCACATGGAGGTGTGCACACTGAACTGTTAGAATGAGTGTGTCCATATGGAGGTGTGCACACTGAACTGTTAGAATGAGTGTGTCCACATGGAGGTGTGCACACTGAACTGTTAGAATGAGTGTGTCCACATGGAGGTGTGCACGCTGAAGTGTTAGAATTTGTCCACATGGAGGTGTGCACAATGAACTGTTACAATGAGTGTGTCCACATGGAGGTGTGCACACTGAACTGTTACAATGAGTGTGTCCACATGGAGGGGTGCACACTGAACTGTTAGAATGAGTGTGTCCACATGGAGGTGTGCACACTGAAATGTTAGAATGAGTGTGTCCACATGTAGGTGTGCACACTGAACTGTTAGAATGAGTGTGCCCACATGGAGTTGTACACACTGAACTGTTAGAATGATTGTGTCCACATGGAGGTGTGCACACTGAACTGTTAGAATGAGTGAGTCCCTGTGGAGGTGTGCACACTGAACTGTTAGAATGAGTGTGTCCACATGGAGGTGTGCACACTGAACTGTTAGAATGAGTTTGCACATATGGAGGTGTGCACACTGAACTGTTAGAATGAGTGTGCCCACATGGAGGGGTGCACACTGAACTGTTAGAATGAGTGTGCCCACATGGGGGTGTGCACACTGAAGTGTTAGAATTTGTCCACATGGGGGTGTGCACACTGAACTGTTATAATGAGTGTGTCCACATGGAGGTGTGCACAGTGAACTGTTGGAATGAGTGTGTCCACATGGAGGTGTGCACACTGAACTGTTAGAATGACTGTGTCCACATGGAGGTGTGCACACTAAACTGTTAGAATGATTGTGTCCACATGCAGGTGTGCACACTGAACTGTTAGAATGAGTGTGTCCACATGGAGGTGTGCACACTGAACTGTTAGAATGAGTGTGTATGCATGGAGGTGTGCACACTGAACTCTTAGAATGATTGTGTCCCTGTGGAGGTGTGCACACTGAAATGTTAGAATGAGTGTGTCTACATGGAAGTGTGCAAACTGAACTGTTAGATTGTGTCCACATGGAGGTGTGCACACTGAACTGTTAGAATGAGTGTGTCCATATGGAGGTGTGCACACTGAACTGTTAGAATGAGTTTGCACATATGGAGGTGTGCACACTGAACTGTTAGAATGAGTGTGCCCACATGGAGGTGTGCACACTGAAGTGTTAGAATTTGTCCACATGGGGTTGTGCACACTGAACTGTTATAATGAGTGTGTCCACATGGAGGTGTGCACAGTGAACTGTTGGAATGAGTGTGTCCACATGGAGGTGTGCACACTGAACTGTTAGAATGAGTGTGTCCACATGGAGGTGTGCACACTGAACTGTTAGAATGATTGTGTCCACATGCAGGTGTGCACACTGAACTGTTAGAATGAGTGTGTCCCTGTGGAGGTGTGCACACTGAACTGTTAGAATGAGTGTGTATGCATGGAGGTGTGCACACTGAATCTTAGAATGATTGTGTCCATGTGGAGGTGTGCACACTGAAATGTTAGAATGAGTGTGTCTACATGGAGGTGTGCAAACTGAACTGTTAGATTGTGTCCTCATGGAGGTGTGCACACTGAACTGTTAGAATGAGTGTGCCCACATGGAGGTGTGCACACTGAACTGTTAGAATGAGTATGTTCACATGGAGGTGTGCACACTGAACTGTTAGAATGAGTGTGTCCACATGGAGGTGTGCACATTGAACTGTTAGAATGAGTGTGTCCCTGTGGAGGTGTGCACACTGAACTGTTAGAATGATTGTGTCCACATGGAGCTGTGCAGACTGAAATGTTAGAATGAGTGTGTCCCTATGAATGTGTGCACACTGAAATGTTAGAATGAGTGTGTCCACATGGAGGTGTGCACACTGAACTGTTAGAATTTGTCCACATGGAGGTGTGCACACTGAACTGTTAGAATGAGTATGTCCACATGGAGGTGTGCACACTGAACTGTTAGAATGAGTATGCTCAAATGGAGGTGTGCACACTAAACTGTTAGAAGGAGTGTGTCCCTGTGGAGGTGTGCACACTGAAATGTTAGAATGAGTGTGTCCACATGGAGGTGTGCACACTGAACTGTTAGAATGAGTGTGTCCACATGGAGGTGTGCACACTGAACTGTTAGAATGAGTATGTCCACATGGAGGTGTGCACACTGAACTGTTAGAATGAGTATGCTCAAATAGAGGTGTGCACACTTAACTGTTAGAATGATTTTGTCCAAATGCTGGTGTGCACACTGAACTGTTAGAAGGAGTGTGTCCCTGTGGAGATGTGCACACTGAAATGTTAGAATGAGTGTGTTCACATGGAGGTGTGCACACCGAAGTGTTAGATTTTGTCCACATGGTGGTGTGCACACTGGACTGTTAGAATGAGTGTGCCCACATGGAGGTGTGCACATTGAACTGCTAGAATGAGTGGGTCCCTGTGGAGGTGTGCACACTGAACTGTTAGAATGAGTGTGTCCACATGGAGGTGTGCACACTGAACTGTTAGAATGAGTGTATCCCTGTGGAGGTGTGCACATTGAACTGTTAGAATGAGTGTGTCCACATGGAGGTGTGCACACTGAACTGTTAGAATGAGTGTGTCCACATGGAGGTGTGCACACTGAACTGTTAGAATGAGTGTGTACACATGGATGTGTGCACACTGAAATGTTAGAATGAGTGTGCCCACATGGAGGTGTGCACACTGAACTGTTAGAATGAGTGTGTCCACATGGATGTGTGCACACTGAACTGTTAGAATGAGTGTGTCCACATGGAGGTGTGCACAATGAACTGTTAGAATGATTGTGGCCACATGGAGGTGTGCACACTGAAATGTTAAAATGACTGTGCCCACATGGAGGTGTCCACACTGAACTGTTAGAATGAGTGTGTCCAAATGCAGGTGTGCACACTGAACTGTTAGAATGAGTGTGTCCTCATGGAGGTGTGCACACTTAACTGTTAGAATGATTGTGTCCACATGCAGGTGTGCACACTGAACTGATAAATTGAGTGTGTCCCTGTGGAGGTGTGCACACTGAACTGTTAGAATGAGTGTGCCCACATGGAGGTGTGCACACTGAACTGTTAGAATGATTATGTCCACATGGAGGTGTGCACACTGAACTGTTAGAATGAGTGTGCCCACATGGAGGTGTGCACACTGAACTGATAGAATGAGTGTGTCCCTGTGGAGGTGTGCACACTGAACTGTTAGAATGAGTGTGTCCCTGTGGATGTGTGCACACTGAACTATTAGAATGAGTGTGTCCACATGGAGGTGTGCACACCGAAGTGTTAAAATTTGTCCACATGGAGGTGTGCACACTGAACTGTAAGAATGAGTGTGTCCACATGGAGGTGTGCACATTGAACTGTTAGAATGAGTGTGCCCACATGGAGGTGTGCACACTGAACTGTTAGAATGAGTGTGCCCACAAGGAGGTGTGCACACTGTACTGTTAGAATGAGTGTGTCCACATGGAGGTGTGCACACTGAACTGTTAGAATGAGTGTGTCCCTGTGGTGGTGGGCACACTGAACTGTTAGAATGAGTGTGTCCACATGGAGGTGTGCACACTGAACTGTTAGAATGAGTGTGCCCACATGGAGCTGTGCAAACTGAACTGTTTGAATAAGTGTGTCCACTTGGAGCTGTGCACACTGAACTATTAGAATGAGTGTGTCCACATGGAAGTGTGCACACTGAACTGTTAGAATGCCTGTGTATGCATGGAGGTGTGCACACTGAACTCTTAGAATGATTGTGTCCCTGAGGAGGTGTGCACACTGAAATGTTAGAATGAGTGTGTCTACATGGAGGTGTGCAAACTGAACTGTTAGATTGTGTCCACATGGAGGTGTGCACACTGAACTGTTAGAATGAGTTTGCCCACATGGAGATGTGCACAATGAACTGTTAGAATGATTGTGTCCACATGCAGGTGTGCACACTGAACTGTTAGAATGAGTGTGTCCACATGGAGGTGTGCACACTGAACTGTTAGAATGAGTGTATCCCTGTGGAGGTGTGCACACTGAACTGTTAGGATGAGTGTGTCCACATGGAGGTGTGCGCACTGAACTGTTAGAATGAGTGTGTCTACATGGAGGTGTGCACACTGAACTGTTAGAATGAGTTTGCCCACATGGAGGTGTGCATACTGAACTGTTAGAATGAGTGTGTCCATATGGAGGTGTGCACAATGAACTGTTAGAATGAGTGTGTCCACATGGAGGTGTGCACACTGAACTGTTAGAATGAGTGTGTCCCTGTGGAGGTGTGCACAATGAAATGTTAGAATGAGTGAGTCCACATGGAGGTGTGCACACTGATTGTTAGAATTTGTCCACATGGAGGTGTGCACACTGAACTGTTAGGATGAGTGTGTCCACATGGAGGTGTGCACACTGAACTGTTAGAATGATTATGTCCACATGGAGGTGTGCACACTGAACTGTTAGAATGAGTGTGCCCACATGGAGGTGTGCACACTGAACTGATAGAATGAGTGTGTCCCTGTGGAGGTGTGCACACTGAACTGTTAGAATGAGTGTGTCCCTGTGGATGTGTGCACACTGAACTATTAGAATGAGTGTGTCCACATGGAGGTGTGCACACCGAAGTGTTAAAATTTGTCCACATGGAGGTATGCACACTGAACTGTAAGAATGAGTGTGTCCACATGGAGGTGTGCACATTGAACTGTTAGAATGAGTGTGCCCACATGGAGGTGTGCACACTGAACTGTTAGAATGAGTGTGCCCACAAGGAGGTGTGCACACTGTACTGTTAGAATGAGTGTGTCCACATGGAGGTGTGCACACTGAACTGTTAGAATGAGTGTGTCCCTGTGGTGGTGGGCACACTGAACTGTTAGAATGAGTGTGTCCACATGGAGGTGTGCACACTGAACTGTTAGAATGAGTGTGCCCACATGGAGCTGTGCAGACTGAACTGTTTGAATAAGTGTGTCCACTTGGAGCTGTGCACACTGAACTATTAGAATGAGTGTGTCCACATGGAAGTGTGCACACTGAACTGTTAGAATGCCTGTGTATGCATGGAGGTGTGCACACTGAACTCTTAGAATGATTGTGTCCCTGTGGAGGTGTGCACACTGAAATGTTAGAATGAGTGTGTCTACATGGAGGTGTGCAAACTGAACTGTTAGATTGTGTCCACATGGAGGTGTGCACACTGAACTGTTAGAATGAGTTTGCCCACATGGAGATGTGCACAATGAACTGTTAGAATGATTGTGTCCACATGCAGGTGTGCACACTGAACTGTTAGAATGAGTGTATCCCTGTGGAGGTGTGCACACTGAACTGTTAGGATGAGTGTGTCCACATGGAGGTGTGAGCACTGAACTGTTAGAATGAGTGTGTCTACATGGAGTTGTGCACACTGAACTGTTAGAATGAGTTTGCCCACATGGAGGTGTGCATACTGAACTGTTAGAATGAGTGTGTCCATATGGAGGTGTGCACAATGAACTGTTAGAATGAGTGTGTCCACATGGAGGTGTGCACACTGAACTGTTAGAATGAGTGTGTCCCTGTGGAGGTGTGCACAATGAAATGTTAGAATGAGTGAGTCCACATGGAGGTGTGCACACTGATTGTTAGAATTTGTCCACATGGAGTTGTGCACACTGAACTGTTAGGATGAGTGTGTCCACATGGAGGTGTGCACACTGAACTGTTAGAAAAAGTGTGTCCACATGGAGGTGTGCACACTGAACTGTTAGAATGAGTGTGTCCATATGGAGGTGTGCACACTGAACTGTTAGAATAAGTTTGCCTACATGGAGATGTGCACAATGAACTGTTAGAATGATTGTGTCCACATGCAGGTGTGCACACTGAACTGTTAGAATGAGTGTGTCCACATGGAGGTGTGCACACTGAACTGTTAGAATAAGTGTATCCCTGTGGAGGTGTGCACACTGAACTGTTAGGATGAGTGTGTCCACATGGAGGTGTGCGCACTGAACTGTTAGAATGAGAATGTCCACATGGAGGTGTGCACACTGAACTGTTAGAATGAGTGTGTCCACATGGAGGTGTGCACACTGAACTGTTAGAATGAGTGTGTCCACATGGAGGTGTGCACGCTGAAGTGTTAGAATTTGTCCACATGGAGGTGTGCACAATGAACTGTTACAATGAGTGTGTCCACATGGAGGTGTGCACACTGAACTGTTACAATGAGTGTGTCCACATGGAGGTGTGCACACTGAACTGTTAGAATGAGTGTGTCCACATGGAGGTGTGCACACTGAAATGTTAGAATGAGTGTGTCCACATGTAGGTGTGCACACTGAACTGTTAGAATGAGTGTGCCCACATGCAGTTGTACACACTGAACTGTTAGAATGATTGTGTCCACATGGAGGTGTGCACACTGAACTGTTAGAATGAGTGAGTCCCTGTGGAGGTGTGCACACTGAACTGTTAGAATGAGTGTGTCCACATGGAGGTGTGCACACTGAACTGTTAGAATGAGTTTGCACATATGGAGGTGTGCACACTGAACTGTTAGAATGAGTGTGCCCACATGGAGGGGTGCACACTGAACTGTTAGAATGAGTGTGCCCACATGGAGGTGTGCACACTGAAGTGTTAGAATTTGTCCACATGGGGGTGTGCACACTGAACTGTTAGAATGAGTGTTTCCACATGGAGGTGTGCACAGTGAACTGTTGGAATGAGTGTGTCCACATGGAGGTGTGCACACTGAACTGTTAGAATGAGTGTGTCCACATGGAGGTGTGCACACTGAACTGTTAGAATGATTGTGTCCACATGCAGGTGTGCACACTGAACTGTTAGAATGAGTGTGTCCACATGGAGGTGTGCACACTGAACTGTTAGAATGAGTGTGTATGCATGGAGGTGTGCACACTGAACTCTTAGAATGATTGTGTCCCTGTGGAGGTGTGCACACTGAAATGTTAGAATGAGTGTGTCTACATGGAAGTGTGCAAACTGAACTGTTAGATTGTGTCCACATGGAGGTGTGCACACTGAACTGTTAGAATGAGTGTGTCCACATGGAGGTGTGCACACTGAACTGTTAGAATGAGTTTGCACATATGGAGGTGTGCACACTGAACTGTTAGAATGAGTGTGCACACATGGAGGTGTGCACACTGAAGTGATAGAATTTGTCCACATGGGGTTGTGCACACTGAACTGTTATAATGAGTGTGTCCACATGGAGGTGTGCACAGTGAACTGTTGGAATGAGTGTGTCCACATGGAGGTGTGCACACTGAACAGTTAGAAAGAGTGTGTCCACATGGACGTGTGCACACTGAACAGTTAGAATGATTGTGTCCACATGCAGGTGTGCACACTGAACTGTTAGAATGAGTGTGTCCCTGTGGAGGTGTGCACACTGAACTGTTAGAATGAGTGTGTATGCATGGAGGTGTGCACACTGAATCTTAGAATGATTGTGTCCATGTGGAGGTGTGCACACTGAAATGTTAGAATGAGTGTGTCTACATGGAGGTGTGCAAACTGAACTGTTAGATTGTGTCCACATGGAGGTGTGCACACTGAACTGTTAGAATGAGTGTGTCCACATGGAGGTGTGCACACTGAACTGTTAGAATGAGTATGTCCACATGGAGGTGTGCACACTGAACTGTTAGAATGAGTGTGTCCACATGGAGTTGTGCACTTTGAACTGTTAGAATGAGTGTGTCCACATGGAGGTGTGCACACTGAACTGTTAGAATGACTGCGTCCACATGGAGGTGTGCACACTGAACTGTTAGAATGAGTGTGTCCCTCTGGAGGTGGGCACACTGAACTGTTAGAATGAGTGTGTCCACATGGAGGTGTGTACACTGAACTGTTAGAATGAGTGTGCCCACATGGAGCTGTGCACACTGAACTGTTTGAATAAGTGTGTCCACTTGGAGCTGTGCACACTGAACTATTAGAATGAGTGTGTCCACATGGAGGTGTGCACACTGAACTGTTAGAATGCCTGTGTATGCATGGAGGTGTGCACACTGAACTCTTAGAATGATTGTGTCCCTGTGGAGGTGTGCACACTGAAATGTTAGAATGAGTGTGTCTACATGGAGGTGTGCAAACTGAACTGTTAGATTGTGTCCACATGGAGGTGTGCACACTGAACTGTTAGAATGAGTTTGCCCACATGGAGATGTGCACAATGAACTGTTAGAATGATTGTGTCCACATGCAGGTGTGCACACTGAACTGTTAGGATGAGTGTGTCCACATGGAGGTGTGCGCACTGAACTGATAGAATGAGTGTGTCCACATGGAGGTGTGCGCACTGAACTGTTAGAATGAGTGTGTCTACATGGAGGTGTGCACACTGAACTGTTAGAATGGGTTTGCCCACATGGAGGTGTGCATACTGAACTGTTAGAATGAGTGTGTCCACATGGAGGTGTGCACACTGAACTGTTAGAATGAGTGTGTCCATATGGAGGTGTGCACACTGAACTGTTAGAATGAGTGTGTCGACATGGAGGTGTGCACACTGAACTGTTAGAATGAGTGTGTCCATATGGAGGTGTGCACACTGAACTGTTAGAATGAGTGTGTCCACATGGAGGTGTGCACACTGAACTGTTAGAATGAGTGTGTCCCTGTGGAGGTGTGCACAATGAAATGTTAGAATGAGTGTGTCCACATGGAGGTGTGCAAACTGATTGTTAGAATTTGTCCACATGGAGGTGTGCACACTGAACTGTTAGGATGAGTGTGCCCACATGGAGGTGTGCACACTGAACTGATAGAATGAGTGTGTCCCTGTGGAGGTGTGCACACTGAACTGTTAGAATGAGTGTGTCCCTGTGGATGTGTGCACACTGAACTATTAGAATGAGTGTGTCCACATGGAGGTGTGCACACCGAAGTGTTAAAATTTGTCCACATGGAGGTGTGCACACTGAACTGTTAGAATGAGGGTGTCCACATGGAGGTGTGCACATTGAACTGTTAGAATGAGTGTGCCCACATGGAGGTGTGCACACTGAACTGTTAGAATGAGTGTGCCCACACGGAGGTGTGCACACTGTACTGTTAGAATGAGTGTGTCCACATGGAGGTGTGCACACTGAACTGTTAGAATGAGTGTGCCCACATGGAGGTGTGCACACTGAACTATTAGAATGACTGTGTCCACATGGAGGTGTGCACACTGAACTGTTAGAAGGAGTATGTCCCTGTGGAGGTGTGCACACTGAACTTTTAGAATGATTGTGTCCACATGGAGGTGTGCACACTGAACTGGTAGAATGTGTGTGTCCACATTGAGGTGTGCACACTGAACTGTAAGAATGAGTGTGCCCACATGGAGGTGTGCACACTGAACTGTTAGAATGAGTGTGTCCACATGGAGGTGTGCACACTGAACTGTTAGAATGAGTGTATCCCTGTGGAGGTGTGCACACTGAACTGTTAGGATGAGTGTGTCCACATGGAGGTGTGAACACTGAACTCTTAGAATGAGTTTGTCCACCTGGAGGTGTGCACACTGAACTTTTAGAATGAGTGTGTCCCTGTGGAGGTGTGCACACTGAACTGTTAGAATGATTGTGTCCACATGGAGCTGTGCAGACTGAACTGTTAGAATGAGTGTGTCCCTGTGGAGGTGTGCACACTGAAATGTTAGAATGAGTGTGTCCACATGGAGGTGTGCACACTGAACTGTTAGAATGAGTGTGCCCACATGGAGGTGTGCACACTGAACTGTTAGAATGAGTATGTCCACATGGAGGTGTGCACACTGAACTGTTAGAATGAGTGTGTCCACATGGAGTTGTGCACATTGAACTGTTAGAATGAGTGTGTCCACATGGAGGTGTGCACACTGAACTGTTAGAATGACTGTGTCCACATGGAGGTGTGCACACTGAACTGTTAGATTGAGTGTGTCCCTGTGGTGGTGGGCACACTGAACTGTTAGAATGAGTGTGTCCACATGGAGGTGTGCACACTGAACTGTTAGAATGAGTGTGCCCACATGGAGCTGTGCACACTGAACTGTTTGAATTAGTGTGTCCACTTGGAGCTGTGCACACTGAACTATTAGAATGAGTGTGTCCACATGGAGGTGTGCACACTGAACTGTTAGAATGCCTGTGTATGCATGGAGGTGTGCACACTGAACTCTTAGAATGATTGTGTCCCTGTGGAGTTGTGCACACTGAAATGTTAGAATGAGTGTGTCTACATGGAAGTGTGCAAACTGAACTGTTAGATTGTGTCCACATGGAGGTGTGCACACTGAACTGTTAGAATGAGTTTACCCACATGGAGATGTGCACAATGAACTGTTAGAATGATTGTGTCCACATGCAGGTGTGCACACTGAACTGTTAGAATGAGTGTGTCCACATGGAGGTGTGCACACTGAACTGTTAGAATGAGTGTATCCCTGTGGAGGTGTGCACACTGAACTGTTAGGATGAGTGTGTCCACATGGAGGTGTGCGCACTGAAATGTTAGAATGAGTGTGTCCACATGGAGGTGTGCGCACTGAACTGTTAGAATGAGTGTGTCTACATGGAGGTGTGCACACTGAACTGTTAGAATGAGTTTGCCCACATGGAGGGGTGCATACTGAACTGTTAGAATGAGTGTGTCCACATGGAGGTGTGCACACTGAACTGTTAGAATGAGTGTGTCCATATGGAGGTGTGCACAATGAACTGTTAGAATGAGTGTGTCCACATGGAGGTGTGCACACTGAACTGTTAGAATGAGTGTGTCCCTGTGGAGGTGTGCACAATGAAATGTTAGAATGAGTGTGTCCACATGGAGGTGTGCACACTGATTGTTAGAATTTGTCCACATGGAGGTGTGCACACTGAACTGTTAGGATGAGTGTGTCCACATGGAGGTGTGCACACTGAACTGTTAGAAAAAGTGTGTCCACATGGAGGTGTGCACACTGAACTGTTAGAATGAGTGTGTCCACATGGAGGTGTGCACACTGAACTGTTAGAATGAGTTTGCCCACATGGAGATGTGCACAATGAACTGTTAGAATGATTGTGTCCACATGCAGGTGTGCACACTGAACTGTTAGAATGAGTGTGTCCACATGGAGGTGTGCACGCTGAAGTGTTAGAATTTGTCCACATGGAGGTGTGCACACTGAACTGTTAGAATGAGTGTGTCCACATGGAGGTGTGCACGCTGAAGTGTTAGAATTTGTCCACATGGAGGTGTGCACAATGAACTGTTAGAATGAGTGTGTCCACATGGAGGTGTGCACACTGAACTGTTAGAATGAGTTTGCCCACATGGAGATGTGCACAATGAACTGTTAGAATGATTGTGTCCACATGCAGGTGTGCACACTGAACTGTTAGAATGAGTGTGTCCACATGGAGGTGTGCACACTGAACTGTTAGAATGAGTGTATCCCTGTGGAGGTGTGCACACTGAACTGTTAGGATGAGTGTGTCCACATGGAAGTGTGCGCACTGAACTGTTAGAATGAGTGTGTCCACATGGAGGTGTGCACACTGAACTGTTAGAATGAGTGTGTCCACATGGAGGTGTGCACCCTGAACTGTTAGAATGAGTGTGCCCACATGGAGGTGTGCACACTGAACTGTTAGAATGAGTGTGTCCACATGGAGGTGTGCACACTGAACTGTTAGAATGAGTGTGTCAATATGGAGGTGTGCACACTGAACTGTTAGAATGAGTGTGTCCACATGGAGGTGTGCACACTGAACTGTTAGAATGAGTGTGTCCACATGGAGTTGTGCACGCTGAAGTGTTAGAATTTGTCCACATGGAGGTGTGCACAATGAACTGTTACAATGAGTGTGTCCACATGGAGGTGTGCACACTGAACTGTTACAATGAGTGTGTCCACATGGAGGTGTGCACACTGAAATGTTAGAATGAGTGTGTCCACATGTATGTGTGCACACTGAACTGTTAGAATGAGTGTGCCCACATGGAGTTGTACACACTGAACTGTTAGAATGATTGTGTCCACATGGAGGTGTGCACACTGAACTGTTAGAATGAGTGAGGCCCTGTGGAGGTGTGCACACTGAACTGTTAGAATGAGTGTGTCCACATGGAGGTGTGCATACTGAACTGTTAGAATGAGTTTGCACATATGGAGGTGTGCACACTGAACTGTTAGAATGAGTGTGTCCATATGGAGGTGTGCACAATGAACTGTTAGAATGAGTGTGTCCACATGGAGGTGTGCACACTGAACTGTTAGAATGAGTGTGTCCATATGGAGGTGTGCACAATGAACTGTTAGAATGAGTGTGTCCACATGGAGGTGTGCACACTGAACTATTAGAATGAGTGTGTCCCTGTGGAGGTGTGCACAATGAAATGTTAGAATGAGTGTGTCCACATGGAGGTGTGCACACTGATTGTTAGAATTTGTCCACATGGAGGTGTGCACACTGAACTGTTAGGATGAGTGTGTCCACATGGAGGTGTGCACACTGAACTGTTAGAAAAAGTGTGTCCACATGGAGGTGTGCACACTGAACTGTTAGAATGAGTGTATCCATATGGAGGTGTGCACAATGAACTGTTAGAATGAGTGTGTCCACATGGAGGTGTGCACACTGAACTATTAGAATGAGTGTGTCCCTGTGGAGGTGTGCACAATGAAATGTTAGAATGAGTGTGTCCACATGGAGGTGTGCACACTGATTGTTAGAATTTGTCCACATGGAGGTGTGCACACTGAACTGTTAGGATGAGTGTGTCCACATGGAGGTGTGCACACTGAACTGTTAGAAAAAGTGTGTCCACATGGAGGTGTGCACACTGAACTGTTAGAATGAGTGTGTCCACATGGAGGTGTGCACACTGAACTGTTAGAATGAGTTTGCCCACATGGAGATGTGCACAATGAACTGTTAGAATGATTGTGTCCACATGCAGGTGTGCACACTGAACTGTTAGAATGAGTGTGTCCACATGGAGGTGTGCACGCTGAAGTGTTAGAATTTGTCCACATGGAGGTGTGCACACTGAACTGTTAGAATGAGTGTGTCCACATGGAGGTGTGCACGCTGAAGTGTTAGAATTTGTCCACATGGAGGTGTGCACAATGAACTGTTAGAATGAGTGTGTCCACATGGAGGTGTGCACACTGAACTGTTAGAATGAGTTTGCCCACATGGAGATGTGCACAATGAACTGTTAGAATGATTGTGTCCACATGCAGGTGTGCACACTGAACTGTTAGAATGAGTGTGTCCACATGGAGGTGTGCACACTGAACTGTTAGAATGAGTGTATCCCTGTGGAGGTGTGCACACTGAACTGTTAGGATGAGTGTGTCCACATGGAAGTGTGCGCACTGAACTGTTAGAATGAGTGTGTCCACATGGAGGTGTGCACACTGAACTGTTAGAATGAGTGTGTCCACATGGAGGTGTGCACCCTGAACTGTTAGAATGAGTGTGCCCACATGGAGGTGTGCACACTGAACTGTTAGAATGAGTGTGTCCATATGGAGGTGTGCACACTGAACTGTTAGAATGAGTGTGTCAATATGGAGGTGTGCACACTGAACTGTTAGAATGAGTGTGTCCACATGGAGGTGTGCACACTGAACTGTTAGAATGAGTGTGTCCACATGGAGTTGTGCACGCTGAAGTGTTAGAATTTGTCCACATGGAGGTGTGCACAATGAACTGTTACAATGAGTGTGTCCACATGGAGGTGTGCACACTGAACTGTTACAATGAGTGTGTCCACATGGAGGTGTGCACACTGAAATGTTAGAATGAGTGTGTCCACATGTAGGTGTGCACACTGAACTGTTAGAATGAGTGTGCCCACATGGAGTTGTACACACTGAACTGTTAGAATGATTGTGTCCACATGGAGGTGTGCACACTGAACTGTTAGAATGAGTGAGTTTCTGTGGAGGTGTGCACACTGAACTGTTATAATGAGTGTGTCCACATGGAGGTGTGCACAGTGAACTGTTGGAATGTGTGTGTCCACATGCAGTTGTGCACACTGAACTGTTAGAATGAGTGTGTCCACATGGAGGTGTGCACACTGAACTGTTAGAATGATTGTGTCCACATGCAGGTGTGCACACTGAACTGTTAGAATGAGTGATTCCTTGTGGAGGTGTGCACACTGAACTGTTAGAATGAGTGTGTATGCATGGAGGTGTGTACACTGAACTCTTAGAATGATTGTGTCCCTGTGGAGGTGTGCACACTGAAATGTTAGAATGAGTGTGTCTACATGGAGGTGTGCAAACTGAACTGTTAGATTGTGTCCACATGGAGGTGTACACACTGAACTGTTAGAATGAGTGTGCCCACATGGAGGTGTGCACACTGAACTGTTAGAATGAGTATGTCCACATGGAGGTGTGCACACTGAACTGTTAGAATGAGTGTGTCCACATGGAGTTGTGCACATTGAACTGTTAGAATGAGTGTGTCCACATGGAGGTGTGCACACTGAACTGTTAGAATGACTGTGTCCACATGGAGGTGTGCACACTGAACTGTTAGAATGAGTGTGTCCCTGTGGAGGTGGGCACACTGAACTGTTAGAATGAGTGTGTCCACATGGAGGTGTGCACACTGAACTGTTAGAATGAGTGTGCCCACATGGAGCTGTGCACACTGAACTGTTTGAATAAGTGTGTCCACTTGGAGCTGTGTAAACTGAACTATTAGAATGAGTGTGTCCACATGGAGGTGTGCACACTGAACTGTTAGAATGCCTGTGTATGCATGGAGGTGTGCACACTGAACTCTTAGAATGATTGTGTCCCTGTGGAGGTGTGCACACTGAAATGTTAGAATGAGTGTGTCTACATGGAGGTGTGCAAACTGAACTGTTAGATTGTGTCCACATGGAGGTGTGCACACTGAACTGTTAGAATGAGTTTGCCCACATGGAGATGTGCACAATGAACTGTTAGAATGATTGTGTCCACATGCAGGTGTGCACACTGAACTGTTAGAATGAGTGTGTCCACATGGAGGTGTGCACACTGAAATGTTAGAATGAGTGTATCCCTGTGGAGGTGTGCACACTGAACTGTTAGGATGAGTGTGTCCACATGGAGGTGTGCGCACTGAACTGTTAGAATGAGTGTGTCCACATGGAGGTGTGCGCACTGAACTGTTAGAATGAGTGTGTCTACATGGAGGTGTGCACACTGAACTGTTAGAATGAGTTTGCCCACATGGAGGTGTGCATACTGAACTGTTAGAATGAGTGTGTCCACATGGAGTTGTGCACACTGAACTGTTAGAATGAGTGTGTCCATATGGAGGTGTGCACACTGAACTGTTAGAATGAGTGTGTCCACATGGAGGTGTGCACACTGAACTGTTAGAATGAGTGTGTCCCTGTGGAGGTGTGCACAATGAAATGTTAGAATGAGTGTGTCCACATGGCGGTGTGCACACTGATTGTTAGAATTTGTCCACATGGAGGTGTGCACACTGAACTGTTAGGATGAGTGTGTCCACATGGAGGTGTTCACACTGAACTGTTAGAAAAAGTGTGTCCACATGGAGGTGTGCACACTGAACTGTTAGAATGAGTGTGTCCACATGGAGGTGTGTACACTGAACTGTTAGAATGAGTTTGCCCACATGGAGATGTGCACAATGAAGTGTTAGAATTTGTCCACATTGAGGTGTGCACACTGAACTGTTACAATGAGTGTGTCCACATGGAGGTGTCCACACTGAACTGTTAGAATGAGTATGCCCACATGGAGGTGTGCACACTGAACTGTTAGAATGAGTGTGTCCACATGGAGGTGTGCACACTGAACTGTTACAATGAGTGTATCCCTGTGGAGGTGTGCACACTGAACTGTTAGGATGAGTGTGTCCACATGGAGGTGTCCACACTGAACTGTTAGAATGAGTGTGCCCACATGGAGTTGTGCACACTGAACTGTTAGAATGAGTGTGTCCCTGTGGAGGTGTGCACACTGTACTGTTAGAATGAGTGTGCCCACATGAAGGTTTGCACACTGAACTGTTAGAATGAGTGTGTCCACATGGAGGTGTGCAAACTGAACTCTTAGAATGAGTGTATCCATGTGGAGGTGTGCACACTGAACTGTTAGGATGAGTGTGTCCACATGAAGGTGTGCACACTGAACTGTTAGAATGAGTGTGCCCAATTGGAGGTGTGCACACTGAACTGTTAGAATGAGTGTGTCCTCATGGAGGTGTGCACACTGAACTGTTAGGATGAGTGTGTCCACATGGAGGTGTGCACACAGAACTGTTAGAAAGATTGTGTCCACATGGAGGTGTGCACACTGAACTGTTAGAATGAGTGTGTCCCTGTGGAGGTGTGCACAATGAACTGTTAGAATGAGTGTGTCCACATGGAGGTGTGCACACTGAACTGTTAGAATGAGTGTGTCCACATGGATGTGTGCACAATGAACTGTTAGAATGAGTGTGCCCACATGGAGGTGTGCACACTGAAATGTTAGAATGAGTGTATCCCTGTGGAGGTGTGCACACTGAACTGTTAGGATGAGTGTGTCCACATGGAGGTGTGCGCACTGAACTGTTAGAATGAGTGTGTCCACATGGAGGTGTGCGCACTGAACTGTTAGAATGAGTGTGTCTACATGGAGGTGTGCACACTGAACTGTTAGAATGAGTTTGCCCACATGGAGGTGTGCATACTGAACTGTTAGAATGAGTGTGTTCACATGGAGTTGTGCACACTGAACTGTTAGAATGAGTGTGTCCATATGGAGGTGTGCACACTGAACTGTTAGAATGAGTGTGTCCACATGGAGGTGTGCACACTGAACTGTTAGAATGAGTGTGTCCCTGTGGAGGTGTGCACAATGAAATGTTAGAATGAGTGTGTCCACATGGAGGTGTGCACACTGATTGTTAGAATTTGTCCACATGGAGGTGTGCACACTGAACTGTTAGGATGAGTGTGTCCACATGGAGGTGTTCACACTGAACTGTTAGAAAAAGTGTGTCCACATGGAGGTGTGCACACTGAACTGTTAGAATGAGTGTGTCCACATGGAGGTGTGTACACTGAACTGTTAGAATGAGTTTGCCCACATGGAGATGTGCACAATGAAGTGTTAGAATTTGTCCACATTGAGGTGTGCACACTGAACTGTTACAATGAGTGTGTCCACATGGAGGTGTCCACACTGAACTGTTAGAATGAGTATGCCCACATGGAGGTGTGCACACTGAACTGTTAGAATGAGTGTGTCCACATGGAGGTGTGCACACTGAACTGTTACAATGAGTGTATCCCTGTGGAGGTGTGCACACTGAACTGTTAGGATGAGTGTGTCCACATGGAGGTGTCCACACTGAACTGTTAGAATGAGTGTGCCCACATGGAGTTGTGCACACTGAACTGTTAGAATGAGTGTGTCCCTGTGGAGGTGTGCACACTGTACTGTTAGAATGAGTGTGCACACATGAAGGTTTGCACACTGAACTGTTAGAATGAGTGTGTCCACATGGAGGTGTGCAAACTGAACTCTTAGAATGAGTGTATCCATGTGGAGGTGTGCACACTGAACTGTTAGGATGAGTGTGTCCACATGAAGGTGTGCACACTGAACTGTTAGAATGAGTGTGCCCAATTGGAGGTGTGCACACTGAACTGTTAGAATGAGTGTGTCCACATGGAGGTGTGCACACTGAACTGTTAGGATGAGTGTGTCCACATGGAGGTGTGCACACAGAACTGTTAGAAAGATTGTGTCCACATGGAGGTGTGCACACTGAACTGTTAGAATGAGTGTGTCCCTGTGGAGGTGTGCACAATGAACTGTTAGAATGAGTGTGTCCACATGGAGGTGTGCACACTGAACTGTTAGAATGAGTGTGTCCACATGGATGTGTGCACAATGAACTGTTAGAATGAGTGTGCCCACATGGAGGTGTGCACACTGAACTGTTAGAATGAGTGTGTCCACATGGAGGTGTGCACACTGAATTGTTAGAATGAGTGTATCCCTGTGGAGGTAAGCACACTCAACTGTTAGAATGAGTGTGTCCACATGGAGGTGTGCACAATGAACTGTTAAAGTTAGTGTGCCCACATAGAGGTGTGCACACTGAACTGTTAGAATGATTGTGTCCACATGCAGGTGTGCACACTGAACTGTTAGAATGAGTGTGTCCCTGTGGAGGTGTGCACACTGAACTGTTACAATGATTGTGTCATGATGGAGGTGTGCACACTGAACTGTTAGAATGAGTGTGTCTCTGTGGAGGTGTCCACACTGAAATGTTAGAATGAGTGTGTCCACATGGAGGTGTGCACACTGAAGTGTTAGAATTTGTCCACATGGAGGTGTGCACACTGAACTGTTAGAATGAGTGTGTCCACATGTGGGTGTGCATACTGAACTGTTAGAATGAGTGTGTCCACATGGAGGTGTGCACACTGAACTGTTAGAATGAGTGTGTCCACATGGATGTGTGCACACTGAACTGTTAGAATGAGTGTGCCCACATGGAGGTGTGCACACTGAACTGTTAGAATGAGTGTGTCCACATGGAGTTGTGCACACTGAACTGTTAGAATGAGTGTGGCCCTGTGGAGGTGTGCACACAGAAATGTTAAAATGAGTGTGTCCACATGGAGGTGTGCACAATGAAGTGTTAGAATTTGTCCACATTGAGGTGTGCACACTGAACTGTTACAATGAGTGTGTTCACATGTAGGTGTCCACACTGAACTGTTAGAATGTGTATGCACACATGGAGGTGTGCACACTGAACTGTTAGAATGAGTGTGTCCACATGGAGGTGTGCACACTGAACTGTTAGAATGAGTGTATCCCTGTGGAGGTGTGCACACTGAACTGTTAGGATGAGTGTGTCCACTTGGAGCTGTGCACACTGAACTATTAGAATGAGTGTGTCCACATGGAGGTGTGCACACTGAACTGTTAGAATGCCTGTGTATGCATGGAGGTGTGCACACTGAACTCTTAGAATGATTGTGTCCCTGTGGAGGTGTGCACACTGAAATGTTAGAATGAGTGTGTCTACATGGAGGTGTGCAAACTGAACTGTTAGATTGTGTCCACATGGAGGTGTGCACACTGAACTGTTAGAATGAGTTTGCCCACATGGAGATGTGCACAATGAACTGTTAGAATGATTGTGTCCACATGCAGGTGTGCACACTGAACTGTTAGAATGAGTGTGTCCACATGGAGGTGTGCACACTGAAATGTTAGAATGAGTGTATCCCTGTGGAGGTGTGCACACTGAACTGTTAGGATGAGTGTGTCCACATGGAGGTGTGCGCACTGAACTGTTAGAATGAGTGTGTCCACATGGAGGTGTGCGCACTGAACTGTTAGAATGAGTGTGTCTACATGGAGGTGTGCACACTGAACTGTTAGAATGAGTTTGCCCACATGGAGGTGTGCATACTGAACTGTTAGAATGAGTGTGTCCACATGGAGGTGTGCACACTGAACTGTTAGAATGAGTGTGTCCATATGGAGGTGTGCACACTGAACTGTTAGAATGAGTGTGTCCACATGGAGGTGTGCATACTGAACTGTTAGAATGAGTGTGTCCTTGTGGAGGTGTGCACAATGAAATGTTAGAATGAGTGTGTCCACATGGAGGTGTGCACACTGATTGTTAGAATTTGTCCACATGGAGGTGTGCACACTGAACTGTTAGGATGAGTGTGTCCACATGGAGGTGTTCACACTGAACTGTTAGAAAAAGTGTGTCCACATGGAGGTGTGTACACTGAACTGTTAGAATGAGTTTGCCCACATGGAGATGTGCACAATGAAGTGTTAGAATTTGTCCACATTGAGGTGTGCACACTGAACTGTTACAATGAGTGTGTCCACATGGAGGTGTCCACACTGACCTGTTAGAATGAGTATGCCCACATGGAGGTGTGCACACTGAACTGTTAGAATGAGTGTGTCCACATGGAGGTGTGCACACTGAACTGTTACAATGAGTGTATCCCTGTGGAGGTGTGCACACTGAACTGTTAGGATGAGTGTGTCCACATGGAGGTGTCCACACTGAACTGTTAGAATGAGTGTGCCCACATGGAGTTGTGCACACTGAACTGTTAGAATGAGTGTGTCCCTGTGGAGGTGTGCACACTGTACTGTTAGAATGAGTGTGCCCACATGAAGGTGTGCACACTGAACTGTTAGGATGAGTGTGTCCACATGAAGGTGTGCACACTGAACTGTTAGAATGAGTGTGCCCAATTGGAGGTGTGCACACTGAACTGTTAGAATGAGTGTCTCCACATGGAGGTGTGCACACTGAACTGTTAGGATGAGTGTGTCCACATGGAGGTGTGCACACAGAACTGTTAGAAAGATTGTGTCCACATGGAGGTGTGCACACTGAACTGTTAGAATGAGTGTGTCCCTGTGGAGGTGTGCACAATGAACTGTTAGAATGAGTGTGTCCACATGGAGGTGTGCACACTGAACTGTTAGAATGAGTGTGTCCACATGGATGTGTGCACAATGAACTGTTAGAATGAGTGTGCCCACATGGAGGTGTGCACACTGAACTGTTAGAATGAGTGTGTCCACATGGAGGTGTGCACACTGAATTGTTAGAATGAGTGTATCCCTGTGGAGGTAAGCACAATGAACTGTTAGAATGAGTGTGTCCACATGGAGGTGTGCACAATGAACTGTTAAAATTAGTGTGCCCACATAGAGGTGTGCACACTGAACTGCTAGAATGATTGTGTCCACATGCAGGTGTGCACACTGAACTGTTAGAATGAGTGTGTCCCTGTGGAGGTGTGCACACTGAACTGTTACAATGATTGTGTCATGATGGAGGTGTGCACACTGAACTGTTAGAATGAGTGTGTCTCTGTGGAGGTGTGCACACTGAAATGTTAGAATGAGTGTGTCCACATGGAGGTGTGCACACTGAACTGTTAGAATGAGTGTGGCCCTGTGGAGGTGTGCACACAGAAATGTTAAAATGAGTGTGTCCACATGGAGGTGTGCACAATGAAGTGTTAGAATTTGTCCACATTGAGGTGTGCACACTGAACTGTTACAATGAGTGTGTTCACATGTAGGTGTCCACACTGAACTGTTAGAATGTGTATGCACACATGGAGGTGTGCACACTGAACTGTTAGAATGATTGTGTCCACATGGAGGTGTGCACACTGAACTGTTAGAATGAGTGTATCCCTGTGGAGGTGTGCACACTGAACTGTTAGGATGAGTGTGTCCACATGGAGGTGTGCACACTGAACTGTTAGAATGAGTGTGTCCACATGGAGGTGTGCACACTGAACTGTTAGAATGAGTGTGCCCACATGGAGGTGTGCACACTGAACTGTTAGAATGAGTTTGCCCACATGGAGGTGTGCACACTGAACTGTTAGAATGATTTTGTCCACATGCAGGTATGCACACTGAACTGTTAGAATGAGTGTGTCCCTGTAGAGGTGTGCACACTGAACTGTTAGAATGAGTGTGCCCATATGGAGGTGTGCACACTGAACAGGTAGAATGAGTGTGTCCACATGGAGTTGTGCAAACTGAAGTGTTAGAATGAATGTGCCCACATGGAGGTGTGCACACTGAACTGTTAGAATGAGTGTGTCCACATGGAGGTGTGCACACTGAACTGTTAGAATGAGTGTATCCCTGTGGAGGTGTGCACACTGAACTGTTAGGATGAGTGTGTCCACATGGAGGTGTGCACACTGAACTGTTAGAATGAGTGTGTCCACATGCAGGTGTGCACAATGAACTGTTAGAATGAGTGTGTCCACATGGAGGTGTGCACACTGAACTGTTAGAATGAGTGTGTCCCTGTGGAGGTGTGCACACTGAAATGTTAGAATGAGTGTGTCCACATGGAGGTGTGCACACTGAAGTGTTAGAATTTGTCCACATGGAGGTGTGCACAATGAACTGTTACAATGAGTGTGTCCACATGGAGGTGTGCACTCTGAACTGTTAGAAAAAGTGTGTCCACATGGAGGTGTGCACACTGAACTGTTAGAATGAGTGTGTCCACATGGAGGTGTGCACACTGAAATGTTAGAATGAGTTTGTGCACATGTAGGTGTGCACACTGAACTGTTAGAATGAGTGTGCCCACATGGAGTTGTACACACTGAACTGTTAGAATGATTGTGTCCACATGGAGGTGTGCACACTGAACTGTTAGAATGATTGTGTCCACATGGAGGTGTGCACACTGAACTGTTAGAATGAGTGTGTCCACATGGAGGTGTGCACACTGAACTGTTAGAATGAGTTTGCACATATGGAGGTGTGCACACTGAACTGTTAGAATGAGTGTGCCCACATGGAGGGGTGCACACTGAACTGTTAGAATGAGTGTGCCCACATGGCGGTGTGCACACTGAAGTGTTAGAATTTGTCCACATGGGGGTGTGCACACTGAACTGTTAGAATGAGTGTGTCCACATGGCGGTGTGCACAGTGAACTGTTGGAATGAGTGTGTCCACATGGAGGTGTGCACACTGAACTGTTAGAATGAGTGTGTCCACATGGAGGTGTGCACACTGAACTGTTAGAATGATTGTGTCCACATGCAGGTGTGCACACTGAACTGTTAGAATGAGTGTGTCCCTGTGGAGGTGTGCACACTGAACTGTTAGAATGAGTGTGTATGCATGGAGGTGTGCACACTGAACTCTTAGAATGATTGTGTCCCTGTGGAGGTGTGCACACTGAAATGTTAGAATGAGTGTGTCTACATGGAAGTGTGCAAACTTAACTGTTAGATTGTGTCCACATGGAGGTGTGCACACTGAACTGTTAGAATGAGTGTGTCCACATGTAGGTGTGCACACTGAACTGTTAGAATGAGTGTGCCCACATGGAGTTGTACACACTGAACTGTTAGAATGATTGTGTCCACATGGAGGTGTGCAAACTGAACTGTTAGAATGAGTGTGTCCCTGTGGAGTTGTGCACACTGAACTGTTAGAATGAGTGTGTCCACATGGAGGTGTGCACACTGAACTGTTAGAATGAGTTTGCACATATGGAGGTGTGCACACTGAACTGTTAGAATGAGTGTGCCCACATGGAGGGGTGCACACTGAACTGTTAGAATGAGTGTGCCCACATGGAGGTGTGCACACTGAAGTGTTAGAATGATTGTGTCCACATGCAGGTGTGCACACTGAACTGTTAGAATGAGTGTGTCCCTGTGGAGGTGTGCACACTGAACTGTTAGAATGAGTGTGTATGCATGGAGGTGTGCAAACTGAACTCTTAGAATGATTGTGTCCCTGTGGAGGTGTGCACACTGAAATGTTAGAATGAGTGTGTCTACATGGAGGTGTGCAAACTGAACTGTTAGATTGTGTCCACATGGAGGTGTGCACACTGAACTGTTAGAATGAGTGTGCCCACATGGAGGTTTGCACACTGAACTGTTAGAATGAGTATGTCCACATGGAGGTGTGCACACTGAACTGTTAGAATGAGTGTGTCCACATGGAGTTGTGCACATTGAACTGTTAGAATGAGTGTGTCCACATGGAGGTGTGCACTCTGAACTGTTAGAATGAGTGTGTCCACATGGAGGTGTGCACACTGAACTGTTAGAATGAGTGTGTCCCTGTGGAGGTGGGCACACTGAACTGTTAGAATGAGTGTGTCCACATGGAGGTGTGCACACTGAACTGTTAGAATGAGTGTGCCCACATGGAGCTGTGCACACTGAACTGTTTGAATAAGTGTGTCCACTTGGAGCTGTGGACACTGAACTATTAGAATGAGTGTGTCCACATGGAGGTGTGCACACTGAACTGTTAGAATGCCTGTGTATGCATGGAGGTGTGCACACTGAACTCTTAGAATGATTGTGTCCCTGTGGAGGTGTGCACACTGAAATGTTAGAATGAGTGTGTCTACATGGAGGTGTGCAAACTGAACTGTTAGATTGTGTCCACATGGAGGTGTGCACACTGAACTGTTAGAATGAGTTTGCCCACATGGAGATGTGCACAATGAACTGTTAGAATGATTGTGTCCACATGCAGGTGTGCACACTGAACTGTTAGAATGAGTGTGTCCACATGGAGGTGTGCACACTGAACTGTTAGAATGAGTGTATCCCTGTGGAGGTGTGCACACTGAACTGTTAGGATGAGTGTGTCCACATGGAGGTGTGCGCACTGAACTGTTAGAATGAGTGTGTCCACATGGAGGTGTGCACACTGAACTGTTAGAATGAGTGTGTCTACATGGAGGTGTGCACACTGAACTGTTAGAATGAGTTTGCCCACATGGAGGTGTGCATACTGAACTGTTAGAATGAGTGTGTCCACATGGAGGTGTGCACACTGAACTGTTAGAATGAGTGTGTCCATATGGAGGTGTGCACACTGAACTGTTAGAATGAGTGTGTCCACATGGAGGTGTGCACACTGAACTGTTAGAATGAGTGTGTCCCTGTGGAGGTGTGTGCACAATGAAATGTTAGAATGAGTGTGTCCACATGGAGGTGTGCACACTGATTGTTAGAATTTGTCCACATGGAGGTGTGCACACTGAACTGTTAGGATGAGTGTGTCCACATGGAGGTGTGCACACTGAACTGTTAGAAAAAGTGTGTCCACATGGAGGTGTGCACACTGAACTGTTAGAATGAGTGTGTCCACATGGAGGTGTGCACACTGAACTGTTAGAATGAGTTTGCCCACATGGAGATGTGCACAATGAAGTGTTAGAATTTGTCCACATTGAGGTGTGCACACTGAACTGTTACAATGAGTGTGTCCACATGGAGGTGTCCACACTGAACTGTTAGAATGAGTATGCCCACATGGAGGTGTGCACACTGAACTGATAGAATGAGTGTGTCCACATGGAGGTGTGCACACTGAACTGTTACAATGAGTGTATCCCTGTGGAGGTGTGCACACTGAACTGTTAGGATGAGTGTGTCCACATGGAGGTGTCCACACTGAACTGTTAGAATGAGTGTGCCCACATGGAGTTGTGCACACTGAACTGTTAGAATGAGTGTGTCCACATGGAGGTGTGCAAACTGAACTGTTAGAATGAGTGTATCCATGTGGAGGTGTGCACACTGAACTGTTAGGATGAGTGTGTCCACATGAAGATGTGCACACTGAGCTGTTAGAATGAGTGTGCCCAATTGGAGGTGTGCACACTGAACTGTTAGAATGAGTGTGTCCACATGGAGGTGTGCACACTGAACTGTTAGGATGAGTGTGTCCACATGGAGGTGTGCACACAGAACTGTTAGAAAGATTGTGTCCACATGGAGGTGTGCACACTGAACTGTTAGAATGAGTGTGTCCCTGTGGAGGTGTGCACAATGAACTGTTAGAATGAGTGTGTCCACATGGAGGTGTGCACACTGAACTGTTAGAATGAGTGTGTCCACATGGATGTGTGCACAATGAACTGTTAGAATGAGTGTGCCCACATGGAGGTGTGCACACTGAACTGTTAGAATGAGTGTGTCCACATGGAGGTGTGCACACTGAATTGTTAGAATGAGTGTATCCCTGTGGAGGTGAGCACACTGAACTGTTAGAATGAGTGTGTCCACATGGAGGTGTGCACAATGAACTGTTAAAATTAGTGTGCGCACATAGAGGTGTGCACACTGAACTGTTAGAATGATTGTGTCCACATGCAGGTGTGCACACTGAACTGTTAGAATGAGTGTGTCCCTGTGGAGGTGTGCACACTGAACTGTTAGAATGATTGTGTCATGATGGAGGTGTGCACACTGAACTGTTAGAATGAGTGTGTCTCTGTGGAGGTGTGCACACTGAAATGTTAGAATGAGTGTGTCCACATGGAGGTGTGCACACTGAAGTGTTAGAATTTGTCCACATGGAGGTGTGCACACTGAACTGTTAGAATGAGTGTGTCCACATGGGGGTGTGCATACTGAACTGTTAGAATGCCTGTGTATGCATGGAGGTGTGCACACTGAACTCTTAGAATGATTGTGTCCCTGTGGAGTTGTGCACACTGAAATGTTAGAATGAGTGTGTCTACATGGAAGTGTGCAAACTGAACTGTTAGATTGTGTCCACATGGAGGTGTGCACACTGAACTGTTAGAATGAGTTTACCCACATGGAGATGTGCACAATGAACTGTTAGAATGATTGTGTCCACATGCAGGTGTGCACACTGAACTGTTAGAATGAGTGTGTCCACATGGAGGTGTGCACACTGAACTGTTAGAATGAGTGTATCCCTGTGGAGGTGTGCACACTGAACTGTTAGGATGAGTGTGTCCACATGGAGGTGTGCGCACTGAAATGTTAGAATGAGTGTGTCCACATGGAGGTGTGCGCACTGAACTGTTAGAATGAGTGTGTCTACATGGAGGTGTGCACACTGAACTGTTAGAATGAGTTTGCCCACATGGAGGGGTGCATACTGAACTGTTAGAATGAGTGTGTCCACATGGAGGTGTGCACACTGAACTGTTAGAATGAGTGTGTCCATATGGAGGTGTGCACAATGAACTGTTAGAATGAGTGTGTCCACATGGAGGTGTGCACACTGAACTGTTAGAATGAGTGTGTCCCTGTGGAGGTGTGCACAATGAAATGTTAGAATGAGTGTGTCCACATGGAGGTGTGCACACTGATTGTTAGAATTTGTCCACATGGAGGTGTGCACACTGAACTGTTAGGATGAGTGTGTCCACATGGAGGTGTGCACACTGAACTGTTAGAAAAAGTGTGTCCACATGGAGGTGTGCACACTGAACTGTTAGAATGAGTGTGTCCACATGGAGGTGTGCACACTGAACTGTTAGAATGAGTTTGCCCACATGGAGATGTGCACAATGAACTGTTAGAATGATTGTGTCCACATGCAGGTGTGCACACTGAACTGTTAGAATGAGTGTGTCCACATGGAGGTGTGCACGCTGAAGTGTTAGAATTTGTCCACATGGAGGTGTGCACACTGAACTGTTAGAATGAGTGTGTCCACATGGAGGTGTGCACGCTGAAGTGTTAGAATTTGTCCACATGGAGGTGTGCACAATGAACTGTTAGAATGAGTGTGTCCACATGGAGGTGTGCACACTGAACTGTTAGAATGAGTTTGCCCACATGGAGATGTGCACAATGAACTGTTAGAATGATTGTGTCCACATGCAGGTGTGCACACTGAACTGTTAGAATGAGTGTGTCCACATGGAGGTGTGCACACTGAACTGTTAGAATGAGTGTATCCCTGTGGAGGTGTGCACACTGAACTGTTAGGATGAGTGTGTCCACATGGAAGTGTGCGCACTGAACTGTTAGAATGAGTGTGTCCACATGGAGGTGTGCACACTGAACTGTTAGAATGAGTGTGTCCACATGGAGGTGTGCACCCTGAACTGTTAGAATGAGTGTGCCCACATGGAGGTGTGCACACTGAACTGTTAGAATGAGTGTGTCCACATGGAGGTGTGCACACTGAACTGTTAGAATGAGTGTGTCAATATGGAGGTGTGCACACTGAACTGTTAGAATGAGTGTGTCCACATGGAGGTGTGCACACTGAACTGTTAGAATGAGTGTGTCCACATGGAGTTGTGCACGCTGAAGTGTTAGAATTTGTCCACATGGAGGTGTGCACAATGAACTGTTACAATGAGTGTGTCCACATGGAGGTGTGCACACTGAACTGTTACAATGAGTGTGTCCACATGGAGGTGTGCACACTGAAATGTTAGAATGAGTGTGTCCACATGTATGTGTGCACACTGAACTGTTAGAATGAGTGTGCCCACATGGAGTTGTACACACTGAACTGTTAGAATGATTGTGTCCACATGGAGGTGTGCACACTGAACTGTTAGAATGAGTGAGGCCCTGTGGAGGTGTGCACACTGAACTGTTAGAATGAGTGTGTCCACATGGAGGTGTGCATACTGAACTGTTAGAATGAGTTTGCACATATGGAGGTGTGCACACTGAACTGTTAGAATGAGTGTGTCCATATGGAGGTGTGCACAATGAACTGTTAGAATGAGTGTGTCCACATGGAGGTGTGCACACTGAACTGTTAGAATGAGTGTGTCCATATGGAGGTGTGCACAATGAACTGTTAGAATGAGTGTGTCCACATGGAGGTGTGCACACTGAACTATTAGAATGAGTGTGTCCCTGTGGAGGTGTGCACAATGAAATGTTAGAATGAGTGTGTCCACATGGAGGTGTGCACACTGATTGTTAGAAATTGTCCACATGGAGGTGTGCACACTGAACTGTTAGGATGAGTGTGTCCACATGGAGGTGTGCACACTGAACTGTTAGAAAAAGTGTGTCCACATGGAGGTGTGCACACTGAACTGTTAGAATGAGTGTATCCATATGGAGGTGTGCACAATGAACTGTTAGAATGAGTGTGTCCACATGGAGGTGTGCACACTGAACTATTAGAATGAGTGTGTCCCTGTGGAGGTGTGCACAATGAAATGTTAGAATGAGTGTGTCCACATGGAGGTGTGCACACTGATTGTTAGAATTTGTCCACATGGAGGTGTGCACACTGAACTGTTAGGATGAGTGTGTCCACATGGAGGTGTGCACACTGAACTGTTAGAAAAAGTGTGTCCACATGGAGGTGTGCACACTGAACTGTTAGAATGAGTGTGTCCACATGGAGGTGTGCACACTGAACTGTTAGAATGAGTTTGCCCACATGGAGATGTGCACAATGAACTGTTAGAATGATTGTGTCCACATGCAGGTGTGCACACTGAACTGTTAGAATGAGTGTGTCCACATGGAGGTGTGCACGCTGAAGTGTTAGAATTTGTCCACATGGAGGTGTGCACACTGAACTGTTAGAATGAGTGTGTCCACATGGAGGTGTGCACGCTGAAGTGTTAGAATTTGTCCACATGGAGGTGTGCACAATGAACTGTTAGAATGAGTGTGTCCACATGGAGGTGTGCACACTGAACTGTTAGAATGAGTTTGCCCACATGGAGATGTGCACAATGAACTGTTAGAATGATTGTGTCCACATGCAGGTGTGCACACTGAACTGTTAGAATGAGTGTGTCCACATGGAGGTGTGCACACTGAACTGTTAGAATGAGTGTATCCCTGTGGAGGTGTGCACACTGAACTGTTAGGATGAGTGTGTCCACATGGAAGTGTGCGCACTGAACTGTTAGAATGAGTGTGTCCACATGGAGGTGTGCACACTGAACTGTTAGAATGAGTGTGTCCACATGGAGGTGTGCACCCTGAACTGTTAGAATGAGTGTGCCCACATGGAGGTGTGCACACTGAACTGTTAGAATGAGTGTGTCCATATGGAGGTGTGCACACTGAACTGTTAGAATGAGTGTGTCAATATGGAGGTGTGCACACTGAACTGTTAGAATGAGTGTGTCCACATGGAGGTGTGCACACTGAACTGTTAGAATGAGTGTGTCCACATGGAGTTGTGCACGCTGAAGTGTTAGAATTTGTCCACATGGAGGTGTGCACAATGAACTGTTACAATGAGTGTGTCCACATGGAGGTGTGCACACTGAACTGTTACAATGAGTGTGTCCACATGGAGGTGTGCACACTGAAATGTTAGAATGAGTGTGTCCACATGTAGGTGTGCACACTGAACTGTTAGAATGAGTGTGCCCACATGGAGTTGTACACACTGAACTGTTAGAATGATTGTGTCCACATGGAGGTGTGCACACTGAACTGTTAGAATGAGTGAGTTTCTGTGGAGGTGTGCACACTGAACTGTTATAATGAGTGTGTCCACATGGAGGTGTGCACAGTGAACTGTTGGAATGTGTGTGTCCACATGCAGTTGTGCACACTGAACTGTTAGAATGAGTGTGTCCACATGGAGGTGTGCACACTGAACTGTTAGAATGATTGTGTCCACATGCAGGTGTGCACACTGAACTGTTAGAATGAGTGATTCCTTGTGGAGGTGTGCACACTGAACTGTTAGAATGAGTGTGTATGCATGGAGGTGTGTACACTGAACTCTTAGAATGATTGTGTCCCTGTGGAGGTGTGCACACTGAAATGTTAGAATGAGTGTGTCTACATGGAGGTGTGCAAACTGAACTGTTAGATTGTGTCCACATGGAGGTGTACACACTGAACTGTTAGAATGAGTGTGCCCACATGGAGGTGTGCACACTGAACTGTTAGAATGAGTATGTCCACATGGAGGTGTGCACACTGAACTGTTAGAATGAGTGTGTCCACATGGAGTTGTGCACATTGAACTGTTAGAATGAGTGTGTCCACATGGAGGTGTGCACACTGAACTGTTAGAATGACTGTGTCCACATGGAGGTGTGCACACTGAACTGTTAGAATGAGTGTGTCCCTGTGGAGGTGGGCACACTGAACTGTTAGAATGAGTGTGTCCACATGGAGGTGTGCACACTGAACTGTTAGAATGAGTGTGCCCACATGGAGCTGTGCACACTGAACTGTTTGAATAAGTGTGTCCACTTGGAGCTGTGTAAACTGAACTATTAGAATGAGTGTGTCCACATGGAGGTGTGCACACTGAACTGTTAGAATGCCTGTGTATGCATGGAGGTGTGCACACTGAACTCTTAGAATGATTGTGTCCCTGTGGAGGTGTGCACACTGAAATGTTAGAATGAGTGTGTCTACATGGAGGTGTGCAAACTGAACTGTTAGATTGTGTCCACATGGAGGTGTGCACACTGAACTGTTAGAATGAGTTTGCCCACATGGAGATGTGCACAATGAACTGTTAGAATGATTGTGTCCACATGCAGGTGTGCACACTGAACTGTTAGAATGAGTGTGTCCACATGGAGGTGTGCACACTGAAATGTTAGAATGAGTGTATCCCTGTGGAGGTGTGCACACTGAACTGTTAGGATGAGTGTGTCCACATGGAGGTGTGCGCACTGAACTGTTAGAATGAGTGTGTCCACATGGAGGTGTGCGCACTGAACTGTTAGAATGAGTGTGTCTACATGGAGGTGTGCACACTGAACTGTTAGAATGAGTTTGCCCACATGGAGGTGTGCATACTGAACTGTTAGAATGAGTGTGTCCACATGGAGTTGTGCACACTGAACTGTTAGAATGAGTGTGTCCATATGGAGGTGTGCACACTGAACTGTTAGAATGAGTGTGTCCACATGGAGGTGTGCACACTGAACTGTTAGAATGAGTGTGTCCCTGTGGAGGTGTGCACAATGAAATGTTAGAATGAGTGTGTCCACATGGCGGTGTGCACACTGATTGTTAGAATTTGTCCACATGGAGGTGTGCACACTGAACTGTTAGGATGAGTGTGTCCACATGGAGGTGTTCACACTGAACTGTTAGAAAAAGTGTGTCCACATGGAGGTGTGCACACTGAACTGTTAGAATGAGTGTGTCCACATGGAGGTGTGTACACTGAACTGTTAGAATGAGTTTGCCCACATGGAGATGTGCACAATGAAGTGTTAGAATTTGTCCACATTGAGGTGTGCACACTGAACTGTTACAATGAGTGTGTCCACATGGAGGTGTCCACACTGAACTGTTAGAATGAGTATGCCCACATGGAGGTGTGCACACTGAACTGTTAGAATGAGTGTGTCCACATGGAGGTGTGCACACTGAACTGTTACAATGAGTGTATCCCTGTGGAGGTGTGCACACTGAACTGTTAGGATGAGTGTGTCCACATGGAGGTGTCCACACTGAACTGTTAGAATGAGTGTGCCCACATGGAGTTGTGCACACTGAACTGTTAGAATGAGTGTGTCCCTGTGGAGGTGTGCACACTGTACTGTTAGAATGAGTGTGCCCACATGAAGGTTTGCACACTGAACTGTTAGAATGAGTGTGTCCACATGGAGGTGTGCAAACTGAACTCTTAGAATGAGTGTATCCATGTGGAGGTGTGCACACTGAACTGTTAGGATGAGTGTGTCCACATGAAGGTGTGCACACTGAACTGTTAGAATGAGTGTGCCCAATTGGAGGTGTGCACACTGAACTGTTAGAATGAGTGTGTCCTCATGGAGGTGTGCACACTGAACTGTTAGGATGAGTGTGTCCACATGGAGGTGTGCACACAGAACTGTTAGAAAGATTGTGTCCACATGGAGGTGTGCACACTGAACTGTTAGAATGAGTGTGTCCCTGTGGAGGTGTGCACAATGAACTGTTAGAATGAGTGTGTCCACATGGAGGTGTGCACACTGAACTGTTAGAATGAGTGTGTCCACATGGATGTGTGCACAATGAACTGTTAGAATGAGTGTGCCCACATGGAGGTGTGCACACTGAAATGTTAGAATGAGTGTATCCCTGTGGAGGTGTGCACACTGAACTGTTAGGATGAGTGTGTCCACATGGAGGTGTGCGCACTGAACTGTTAGAATGAGTGTGTCCACATGGAGGTGTGCGCACTGAACTGTTAGAATGAGTGTGTCTACATGGAGGTGTGCACACTGAACTGTTAGAATGAGTTTGCCCACATGGAGGTGTGCATACTGAACTGTTAGAATGAGTGTGTCCACATGGAGTTGTGCACACTGAACTGTTAGAATGAGTGTGTCCATATGGAGGTGTGCACACTGAACTGTTAGAATGAGTGTGTCCACATGGAGGTGTGCACACTGAACTGTTAGAATGAGTGTGTCCCTGTGGAGGTGTGCACAATGAAATGTTAGAATGAGTGTGTCCACATGGAGGTGTGCACACTGATTGTTAGAATTTGTCCACATGGAGGTGTGCACACTGAACTGTTAGGATGAGTGTGTCCACATGGAGGTGTTCACACTGAACTGTTAGAAAAAGTGTGTCCACATGGAGGTGTGCACACTGAACTGTTAGAATGAGTGTGTCCACATGGAGGTGTGTACACTGAACTGTTAGAATGAGTTTGCCCACATGGAGATGTGCACAATGAAGTGTTAGAATTTGTCCACATTGAGGTGTGCACACTGAACTGTTACAATGAGTGTGTCCACATGGAGGTGTCCACACTGAACTGTTAGAATGAGTATGCCCACATGGAGTTGTGCACACTGAACTGTTAGAATGAGTGTGTCCACATGGAGGTGTGCACACTGAACTGTTACAATGAGTGTATCCCTGTGGAGGTGTGCACACTGAACTGTTAGGATGAGTGTGTCCACATGGAGGTGTCCACACTGAACTGTTAGAATGAGTGTGCCCACATGGAGTTGTGCACACTGAACTGTTAGAATGAGTGTGTCCCTGTGGAGGTGTGCACACTGTACTGTTAGAATGAGTGTGCACACATGAAGGTTTGCACACTGAACTGTTAGAATGAGTGTGTCCACATGGAGGTGTGCAAACTGAACTCTTAGAATGAGTGTATCCATGTGGAGGTGTGCACACTGAACTGTTAGGATGAGTGTGTCCACATGAAGGTGTGCACACTGAACTGTTAGAATGAGTGTGCCCAATTGGAGGTGTGCACACTGAACTGTTAGAATGAGTGTGTCCACATGGAGGTGTGCACACTGAACTGTTAGGATGAGTGTGTCCACATGGAGGTGTGCACACAGAACTGTTAGAAAGATTGTGTCCACATGGAGGTGTGCACACTGAACTGTTAGAATGAGTGTGTCCCTGTGGAGGTGTGCACAATGAACTGTTAGAATGAGTGTGTCCACATGGAGGTGTGCACACTGAACTGTTAGAATGAGTGTGTCCACATGGATGTGTGCACAATGAACTGTTAGAATGAGTGTGCCCACATGGAGGTGTGCACACTGAACTGTTAGAATGAGTGTGTCCACATGGAGGTGTGCACACTGAATTGTTAGAATGAGTGTATCCCTGTGGAGGTAAGCACACTCAACTGTTAGAATGAGTGTGTCCACATGGAGGTGTGCACAATGAACTGTTAAAGTTAGTGTGCCCACATAGAGGTGTGCACACTGAACTGTTAGAATGATTGTGTCCACATGCAGGTGTGCACACTGAACTGTTAGAATGAGTGTGTCCCTGTGGAGGTGTGCACACTGAACTGTTACAATGATTGTGTCATGATGGAGGTGTGCACACTGAACTGTTAGAATGAGTGTGTCTCTGTGGAGGTGTCCACACTGAAATGTTAGAATGAGTGTGTCCACATGGAGGTGTGCACACTGAAGTGTTAGAATTTGTCCACATGGAGGTGTGCACACTGAACTGTTAGAATGAGTGTGTCCACATGTGGGTGTGCATACTGAACTGTTAGAATGAGTGTGTCCACATGGAGGTGTGCACACTGAACTGTTAGAATGAGTGTGTCCACATGGATGTGTGCACACTGAACTGTTAGAATGAGTGTGCCCACATGGAGGTGTGCACACTGAACTGTTAGAATGAGTGTGTCCACATGGAGTTGTGCACACTGAACTGTTAGAATGAGTGTGGCCCTGTGGAGGTGTGCACACAGAAATGTTAAAATGAGTGTGTCCACATGGAGGTGTGCACAATGAAGTGTTAGAATTTGTCCACATTGAGGTGTGCACACTGAACTGTTACAATGAGTGTGTTCACATGTAGGTGTCCACACTGAACTGTTAGAATGTGTATGCACACATGGAGGTGTGCACACTGAACTGTTAGAATGAGTGTGTCCACATGGAGGTGTGCACACTGAACTGTTAGAATGAGTGTATCCCTGTGGAGGTGTGCACACTGAACTGTTAGGATGAGTGTGTCCACTTGGAGCTGTGCACACTGAACTATTAGAATGAGTGTGTCCACATGGAGGTGTGCACACTGAACTGTTAGAATGCCTGTGTATGCATGGAGGTGTGCACACTGAACTCTTAGAATGATTGTGTCCCTGTGGAGGTGTGCACACTGAAATGTTAGAATGAGTGTGTCTACATGGAGGTGTGCAAACTGAACTGTTAGATTGTGTCCACATGGAGGTGTGCACACTGAACTGTTAGAATGAGTTTGCCCACATGGAGATGTGCACAATGAACTGTTAGAATGATTGTGTCCACATGCAGGTGTGCACACTGAACTGTTAGAATGAGTGTGTCCACATGGAGGTGTGCACACTGAAATGTTAGAATGAGTGTATCCCTGTGGAGGTGTGCACACTGAACTGTTAGGATGAGTGTGTCCACATGGAGGTGTGCGCACTGAACTGTTAGAATGAGTGTGTCCACATGGAGGTGTGCGCACTGAACTGTTAGAATGAGTGTGTCTACATGGAGGTGTGCACACTGAACTGTTAGAATGAGTTTGCCCACATGGAGGTGTGCATACTGAACTGTTAGAATGAGTGTGTCCACATGGAGGTGTGCACACTGAACTGTTAGAATGAGTGTGTCCATATGGAGGTGTGCACACTGAACTGTTAGAATGAGTGTGTCCACATGGAGGTGTGCATACTGAACTGTTAGAATGAGTGTGTCCTTGTGGAGGTGTGCACAATGAAATGTTAGAATGAGTGTGTCCACATGGAGGTGTGCACACTGATTGTTAGAATTTGTCCACATGGAGGTGTGCACACTGAACTGTTAGGATGAGTGTGTCCACATGGAGGTGTTCACACTGAACTGTTAGAAAAAGTGTGTCCACATGGAGGTGTGTACACTGAACTGTTAGAATGAGTTTGCCCACATGGAGATGTGCACAATGAAGTGTTAGAATTTGTCCACATTGAGGATTGCACACTGAACTGTTACAATGAGTGTGTCCACATGGAGGTGTCCACACTGACCTGTTAGAATGAGTATGCCCACATGGAGGTGTGCACACTGAACTGTTAGAATGAGTGTGTCCACATGGAGGTGTGCACACTGAACTGTTACAATGAGTGTATCCCTGTGGAGGTGTGCACACTGAACTGTTAGGATGAGTGTGTCCACATGGAGGTGTCCACACTGAACTGTTAGAATGAGTGTGCCCACATGGAGTTGTGCACACTGAACTGTTAGAATGAGTGTGTCCCTGTGGAGGTGTGCACACTGTACTGTTAGAATGAGTGTGCCCACATGAAGGTGTGCACACTGAACTGTTAGGATGAGTGTGTCCACATGAAGGTGTGCACACTGAACTGTTAGAATGAGTGTGCCCAATTGGAGGTGTGCACACTGAACTGTTAGAATGAGTGTCTCCACATGGAGGTGTGCACACTGAACTGTTAGGATGAGTGTGTCCACATGGAGGTGTGCACACAGAACTGTTAGAAAGATTGTGTCCACATGGAGGTGTGCACACTGAACTGTTAGAATGAGTGTGTCCCTGTGGAGGTGTGCACAATGAACTGTTAGAATGAGTGTGTCCACATGGAGGTGTGCACACTGAACTGTTAGAATGAGTGTGTCCACATGGATGTGTGCACAATGAACTGTTAGAATGAGTGTGCCCACATGGAGGTGTGCACACTGAACTGTTAGAATGAGTGTGTCCACATGGAGGTGTGCACACTGAATTGTTAGAATGAGTGTATCCCTGTGGAGGTAAGCACAATGAACTGTTAGAATGAGTGTGTCCACATGGAGGTGTGCACAATGAACTGTTAAAATTAGTGTGCCCACATAGAGGTGTGCACACTGAACTGCTAGAATGATTGTGTCCACATGCAGGTGTGCACACTGAACTGTTAGAATGAGTGTGTCCCTGTGGAGGTGTGCACACTGAACTGTTACAATGATTGTGTCATGATGGAGGTGTGCACACTGAACTGTTAGAATGAGTGTGTCTCTGTGGAGGTGTGCACACTGAAATGTTAGAATGAGTGTGTCCACATGGAGGTGTGCACACTGAACTGTTAGAATGAGTGTGGCCCTGTGGAGGTGTGCACACAGAAATGTTAAAATGAGTGTGTCCACATGGAGGTGTGCACAATGAAGTGTTAGAATTTGTCCACATTGAGGTGTGCACACTGAACTGTTACAATGAGTGTGTTCACATGTAGGTGTCCACACTGAACTGTTAGAATGTGTATGCACACATGGAGGTGTGCACACTGAACTGTTAGAATGATTGTGTCCACATGGAGGTGTGCACACTGAACTGTTAGAATGAGTGTATCCCTGTGGAGGTGTGCACACTGAACTGTTAGGATGAGTGTGTCCACATGGAGGTGTGCACACTGAACTGTTAGAATGAGTGTGTCCACATGGAGGTGTGCACACTGAACTGTTAGAATGAGTGTGCCCACATGGAGGTGTGCACACTGAACTGTTAGAATGAGTTTGCCCACATGGAGGTGTGCACACTGAACTGTTAGAATGATTTTGTCCACATGCAGGTATGCACACTGAACTGTTAGAATGAGTGTGTCCCTGTAGAGGTGTGCACACTGAACTGTTAGAATGAGTGTGCCCATATGGAGGTGTGCACACTGAACAGGTAGAATGAGTGTGTCCACATGGAGTTGTGCAAACTGAAGTGTTAGAATGAATGTGCCCACATGGAGGTGTGCACACTGAACTGTTAGAATGAGTGTGTCCACATGGAGGTGTGCACACTGAACTGTTAGAATGAGTGTATCCCTGTGGAGGTGTGCACACTGAACTGTTAGGATGAGTGTGTCCACATGGAGGTGTGCACACTGAACTGTTAGAATGAGTGTGTCCACATGCAGGTGTGCACAATGAACTGTTAGAATGAGTGTGTCCACATGGAGGTGTGCACACTGAACTGTTAGAATGAGTGTGTCCCTGTGGAGGTGTGCACACTGAAATGTTAGAATGAGTGTGTCCACATGGAGGTGTGCACACTGAAGTGTTAGAATTTGTCCACATGGAGGTGTGCACAATGAACTGTTACAATGAGTGTGTCCACATGGAGGTGTGCACTCTGAACTGTTAGAAAAAGTGTGTCCACATGGAGGTGTGCACACTGAACTGTTAGAATGAGTGTGTCCACATGGAGGTGTGCACACTGAAATGTTAGAATGAGTTTGTGCACATGTAGGTGTGCACACTGAACTGTTAGAATGAGTGTGCCCACATGGAGTTGTACACACTGAACTGTTAGAATGATTGTGTCCACATGGAGGTGTGCACACTGAACTGTTAGAATGATTGTGTCCACATGGAGGTGTGCACACTGAACTGTTAGAATGAGTGTGTCCACATGGAGGTGTGCACACTGAACTGTTAGAATGAGTTTGCACATATGGAGGTGTGCACACTGAACTGTTAGAATGAGTGTGCCCACATGGAGGGGTGCACACTGAACTGTTAGAATGAGTGTGCCCACATGGCGGTGTGCACACTGAAGTGTTAGAATTTGTCCACATGGGGGTGTGCACACTGAACTGTTAGAATGAGTGTGTCCACATGGCGGTGTGCACAGTGAACTGTTGGAATGAGTGTGTCCACATGGAGGTGTGCACACTGAACTGTTAGAATGAGTGTGTCCACATGGAGGTGTGCACACTGAACTGTTAGAATGATTGTGTCCACATGCAGGTGTGCACACTGAACTGTTAGAATGAGTGTGTCCCTGTGGAGGTGTGCACACTGAACTGTTAGAATGAGTGTGTATGCATGGAGGTGTGCACACTGAACTCTTAGAATGATTGTGTCCCTGTGGAGGTGTGCACACTGAAATGTTAGAATGAGTGTGTCTACATGGAAGTGTGCAAACTTAACTGTTAGATTGTGTCCACATGGAGGTGTGCACACTGAACTGTTAGAATGAGTGTGTCCACATGTAGGTGTGCACACTGAACTGTTAGAATGAGTGTGCCCACATGGAGTTGTACACACTGAACTGTTAGAATGATTGTGTCCACATGGAGGTGTGCAAACTGAACTGTTAGAATGAGTGTGTCCCTGTGGAGTTGTGCACACTGAACTGTTAGAATGAGTGTGTCCACATGGAGGTGTGCACACTGAACTGTTAGAATGAGTTTGCACATATGGAGGTGTGCACACTGAACTGTTAGAATGAGTGTGCCCACATGGAGGGGTGCACACTGAACTGTTAGAATGAGTGTGCCCACATGGAGGTGTGCACACTGAAGTGTTAGAATGATTGTGTCCACATGCAGGTGTGCACACTGAACTGTTAGAATGAGTGTGTCCCTGTGGAGGTGTGCACACTGAACTGTTAGAATGAGTGTGTATGCATGGAGGTGTGCAAACTGAACTCTTAGAATGATTGTGTCCCTGTGGAGGTGTGCACACTGAAATGTTAGAATGAGTGTGTCTACATGGAGGTGTGCAAACTGAACTGTTAGATTGTGTCCACATGGAGGTGTGCACACTGAACTGTTAGAATGAGTGTGCCCACATGGAGGTTTGCACACTGAACTGTTAGAATGAGTATGTCCACATGGAGGTGTGCACACTGAACTGTTAGAATGAGTGTGTCCACATGGAGTTGTGCACATTGAACTGTTAGAATGAGTGTGTCCACATGGAGGTGTGCACTCTGAACTGTTAGAATGAGTGTGTCCACATGGAGGTGTGCACACTGAACTGTTAGAATGAGTGTGTCCCTGTGGAGGTGGGCACACTGAACTGTTAGAATGAGTGTGTCCACATGGAGGTGTGCACACTGAACTGTTAGAATGAGTGTGCCCACATGGAGCTGTGCACACTGAACTGTTTGAATAAGTGTGTCCACTTGGAGCTGTGGACACTGAACTATTAGAATGAGTGTGTCCACATGGAGGTGTGCACACTGAACTGTTAGAATGCCTGTGTATGCATGGAGGTGTGCACACTGAACTCTTAGAATGATTGTGTCCCTGTGGAGGTGTGCACACTGAAATGTTAGAATGAGTGTGTCTACATGGAGGTGTGCAAACTGAACTGTTAGATTGTGTCCACATGGAGGTGTGCACACTGAACTGTTAGAATGAGTTTGCCCACATGGAGATGTGCACAATGAACTGTTAGAATGATTGTGTCCACATGCAGGTGTGCACACTGAACTGTTAGAATGAGTGTGTCCACATGGAGGTGTGCACACTGAACTGTTAGAATGAGTGTATCCCTGTGGAGGTGTGCACACTGAACTGTTAGGATGAGTGTGTCCACATGGAGGTGTGCGCACTGAACTGTTAGAATGAGTGTGTCCACATGGAGGTGTGCACACTGAACTGTTAGAATGAGTGTGTCTACATGGAGGTGTGCACACTGAACTGTTAGAATGAGTTTGCCCACATGGAGGTGTGCATACTGAACTGTTAGAATGAGTGTGTCCACATGGAGGTGTGCACACTGAACTGTTAGAATGAGTGTGTCCATATGGAGGTGTGCACACTGAACTGTTAGAATGAGTGTGTCCACATGGAGGTGTGCACACTGAACTGTTAGAATGAGTGTGTCCCTGTGGAGGTGTGCACAATGAAATGTTAGAATGAGTGTGTCCACATGGAGGTGTGCACACTGATTGTTAGAATTTGTCCACATGGAGGTGTGCACACTGAACTGTTAGGATGAGTGTGTCCACATGGAGGTGTGCACACTGAACTGTTAGAAAAAGTGTGTCCACATGGAGGTGTGCACACTGAACTGTTAGAATGAGTGTGTCCACATGGAGGTGTGCACACTGAACTGTTAGAATGAGTTTGCCCACATGGAGATGTGCACAATGAAGTGTTAGAATTTGTCCACATTGAGGTGTGCACACTGAACTGTTACAATGAGTGTGTCCACATGGAGGTGTCCACACTGAACTGTTAGAATGAGTATGCCCACATGGAGGTGTGCACACTGAACTGATAGAATGAGTGTGTCCACATGGAGGTGTGCACACTGAACTGTTACAATGAGTGTATCCCTGTGGAGGTGTGCACACTGAACTGTTAGGATGAGTGTGTCCACATGGAGGTGTCCACACTGAACTGTTAGAATGAGTGTGCCCACATGGAGTTGTGCACACTGAACTGTTAGAATGAGTGTGTCCACATGGAGGTGTGCAAACTGAACTGTTAGAATGAGTGTATCCATGTGGAGGTGTGCACACTGAACTGTTAGGATGAGTGTGTCCACATGAAGATGTGCACACTGAGCTGTTAGAATGAGTGTGCCCAATTGGAGGTGTGCACACTGAACTGTTAGAATGAGTGTGTCCACATGGAGGTGTGCACACTGAACTGTTAGGATGAGTGTGTCCACATGGAGGTGTGCACACAGAACTGTTAGAAAGATTGTGTCCACATGGAGGTGTGCACACTGAACTGTTAGAATGAGTGTGTCCCTGTGGAGGTGTGCACAATGAACTGTTAGAATGAGTGTGTCCACATGGAGGTGTGCACACTGAACTGTTAGAATGAGTGTGTCCACATGGATGTGTGCACAATGAACTGTTAGAATGAGTGTGCCCACATGGAGGTGTGCACACTGAACTGTTAGAATGAGTGTGTCCACATGGAGGTGTGCACACTGAATTGTTAGAATGAGTGTATCCCTGTGGAGGTGAGCACACTGAACTGTTAGAATGAGTGTGTCCACATGGAGGTGTGCACAATGAACTGTTAAAATTAGTGTGCGCACATAGAGGTGTGCACACTGAACTGTTAGAATGATTGTGTCCACATGCAGGTGTGCACACTGAACTGTTAGAATGAGTGTGTCCCTGTGGAGGTGTGCACACTGAACTGTTAGAATGATTGTGTCATGATGGAGGTGTGCACACTGAACTGTTAGAATGAGTGTGTCTCTGTGGAGGTGTGCACACTGAAATGTTAGAATGAGTGTGTCCACATGGAGGTGTGCACACTGAAGTGTTAGAATTTGTCCACATGGAGGTGTGCACACTGAACTGTTAGAATGAGTGTGTCCACATGGGGGTGTGCATACTGAACTGTTAGAATGAGCGTGTCCACATGGAGGTGTGCACACTGAACTGTTAGAATGAGTGTGTCCACATGGATGTGTGCACACTGAACTGTTAGAATGAGTGTGCCCACATGGAGGTGTGCACACTGAACTGTTAGAATGAGTGTGTCCACATGGAGTTGTGCACACTGAACTGTTAGAATGAGTGTGGCCCTGTGGAGGTGTGCACACAGAAATGTTAAAATGAGTGTGTCCACATGGAGGTGTGCACAATGAAGTGTTAGAATTTGTCCACATTGAGGTGTGCACACTGAACAGTTACAATGAGTGTGTCCACATGTAGGTGTCCACACTGAACTGTTAGAATGAGTATGCACACATGGAGGTGAGCACACTGAACTGTTAGAATGAGTGTGTATGCATGGAGGTGTGCAAACTGAACTCTTAGAATGATTGTGTCCCTGTGGAGGTGTGCACACTGAAATGTTAGAATGAGTGTGTCTACATGGAGGTGTGCAAACTGAACTGTTAGATTGTGTCCACATGGAGGTGTGCACACTGAACTGTTAGAATGAGTGTGCCCACATGGAGGTTTGCACACTGAACTGTTAGAATGAGTATGTCCACATGGAGGTGTGCACACTGAACTGTTAGAATGAGTGTGTCCACATGGAGTTGTGCACATTGAACTGTTAGAATGAGTGTGTCCACATGGAGGTGTGCACACTGAACTGTTACAATGAGTGTATCCCTGTGGAGGTGTGCACACTGAACTGTTAGGATGAGTGTGTCCACATGGAGGTGTCCACACTGAACTGTTAGAATGAGTGTGCCCACATGGAGTTGTGCACACTGAACTGTTAGAATGAGTGTGTCCACATGGAGGTGTGCAAACTGAACTGTTAGAATGAGTGTATCCATGTGGAGGTGTGCACACTGAACTGTTAGGATGAGTGTGTCCACATGAAGATGTGCACACTGAGCTGTTAGAATGAGTGTGCCCAATTGGAGGTGTGCACACTGAACTGTTAGAATGAGTGTGTCCACATGGAGGTGTGCACACTGAACTGTTAGGATGAGTGTGTCCACATGGAGGTGTGCACACAGAACTGTTAGAAAGATTGTGTCCACATGGAGGTGTGCACACTGAACTGTTAGAATGAGTGTGTCCCTGTGGAGGTGTGCACAATGAACTGTTAGAATGAGTGTGTCCACATGGAGGTGTGCACACTGAACTGTTAGAATGAGTGTGTCCACATGGATGTGTGCACAATGAACTGTTAGAATGAGTGTGCCCACATGGAGGTGTGCACACTGAACTGTTAGAATGAGTGTGTCCACATGGAGGTGTGCACACTGAATTGTTAGAATGAGTGTATCCCTGTGGAGGTGAGCACACTGAACTGTTAGAATGAGTGTGTCCACATGGAGGTGTGCACAATGAACTGTTAAAATTAGTGTGCCCACATAGAGGTGTGCACACTGAACTGTTAGAATGATTGTGTCCACATGCAGGTGTGCACACTGAACTGTTAGAATGAGTGTGTCCCTGTGGAGGTGTGCACACTGAACTGTTAGAATGATTGTGTCATGATGGAGGTGTGCACACTGAACTGTTAGAATGAGTGTGTCTCTGTGGAGGTGTGCACACTGAAATGTTAGAATGAGTGTGTCCACATGGAGGTGTGCACACTGAAGTGTTAGAATTTGTCCACATGGAGGTGTGCACACTGAACTGTTAGAATGAGTGTGTCCACATGGGGGTGTGCATACTGAACTGTTAGAATGAGCGTGTCCACATGGAGGTGTGCACACTGAACTGTTAGAATGAGTGTGTCCACATGGATGTGTGCACACTGAACTGTTAGAATGAGTGTGCCCACATGGAGGTGTGCACACTGAACTGTTAGAATGAGTGTGTCCACATGGAGTTGTGCACACTGAACTGTTAGAATGAGTGTGGCCCTGTGGAGGTGTGCACACAGAAATGTTAAAATGAGTGTGTCCACATGGAGGTGTGCACAATGAAGTGTTAGAATTTGTCCACATTGAGGTGTGCACACTGAACAGTTACAATGAGTGTGTCCACATGTAGGTGTCCACACTGAACTGTTAGAATGAGTATGCACACATGGAGGTGTGCACACTGAACTGTTAGAATGAGTGTGTATGCATGGAGGTGTGCAAACTGAACTCTTAGAATGATTGTGTCCCTGTGGAGGTGTGCACACTGAAATGTTAGAATGAGTGTGTCTACATGGAGGTGTGCAAACTGAACTGTTAGATTGTGTCCACATGGAGGTGTGCACACTGAACTGTTAGAATGAGTGTGCCCACATGGAGGTTTGCACACTGAACTGTTAGAATGAGTATGTCCACATGGAGGTGTGCACACTGAACTGTTAGAATGAGTGTGTCCACATGGAGTTGTGCACATTGAACTGTTAGAATGAGTGTGTCCACATGGAGGTGTGCACACTGAACTGTTAGAATGACTGTGTCCACATGGAGGTGTGCACACTGAACTGTTAGAATGAGTGTGTCCCTGTGGAGGTGGGCACACTGAACTGTTAGAATGAGTGTGTCCACATGGAGGTGTGCACACTGAACTGTTAGAATGAGTGTGCCCACATGGAGCTGTGCACACTGAACTGTTTGAATAAGTGTGTCCACTTGGAGCTGTGGACACTGAACTATTAGAATGAGTGTGTCCACATGGAGGTGTGCACACTGAACTGTTAGAATGCCTGTGTATGCATGGAGGTGTGCACACTGAACTCTTAGAATGATTGTGTCCCTGTGGAGGTGTGCACACTGAAATGTTAGAATGAGTGTGTCTACATGGAGGTGTGCAAACTGAACTGTTAGATTGTGTCCACATGGAGGTGTGCACACTGAACTGTTAGAATGAGTTTGCCCACATGGAGATGTGCACAATGAACTGTTAGAATGATGTGTCCACATGCAGGTGTGCACACTGAACTGTTAGAATGAGTGTGTCCACATGGAGGTGTGCACACTGAACTGTTAGAATGAGTGTATCCCTGTGGAGGTGTGCACACTGAACTGTTAGGATGAGTGTGTCCACATGGAGGTGTGCGCACTGAACTGTTAGAATGAGTGTGTCCACATGGAGGTGTGCACACTGAACTGTTAGAATGAGTGTGTCTACATGGAGTTGTGCACACTGAACTGTTAGAATGAGTTTGCCCACATGGAGGTGTGCATACTGAACTGTTAGAATGAGTGTGTCCACATGGAGGTGTGCACACTGAACTGTTAGAATGAGTGTGTCCATATGGAGGTGTGCACACTGAACTGTTAGAATGAGTGTGTCCACATGGAGGTGTGCACACTGAACTGTTAGAATGAGTGTGTCCCTGTGGAGGTGTGCACAATGAAATGTTAGAATGAGTGTGTCCACATGGAGGTGTGCACACTGATTGTTAGAATTTGTCCACATGGAGGTGTGCACACTGAACTGTTAGGATGAGTGTGTCCACATGGAGGTGTGCACACTGAACTGTTAGAAAAAGTGTGTCCACATGGAGGTGTGCACACTGAACTGTTAGAATGAGTGTGTCCACATGGAGGTGTGCACACTGAACTGTTAGAATGAGTTTGCCCACATGGAGATGTGCACAATGAAGTGTTAGAATTTGTCCACATTGAGGTGTGCACACTGAACTGTTACAATGAGTGTGTCCACATGGAGGTGTCCACACTGAACTGTTAGAATGAGTATGCCCACATGGAGGTGTGCACACTGAACTGATAGAATGAGTGTGTCCACATGGAGGTGTGCACACTGAACTGTTACAATGAGTGTATCCCTGTGGAGGTGTGCACACTGAACTGTTAGGATGAGTGTGTCCACATGGAGGTGTCCACACTGAACTGTTAGAATGAGTGTGCCCACATGGAGTTGTGCACACTGAACTGTTAGAATGAGTGTGTCCACATGGAGGTGTGCAAACTGAACTATTAGAATGAGTGTATCCATGTGGAGGTGTGCACACTGAACTGTTAGGATGAGTGTGTCCACATGAAGATGTGCACACTGAGCTGTTAGAATGAGTGTGCCCAGTTGGAGGTGTGCACACTGAACTGTTAGAATGAGTGTGTCCACATGGGGGTGTGCACACTGAACTGTTAGGATGAGTGTGTCCACATGGAGGTGTGCACACAGAACTGTTAGAAAGATTGTGTCCACATGGAGGTGTGCACACTGAACTGTTAGAATGAGTGTGTCCCTGTGGAGGTGTGCACAATGAACTGTTAGAATGAGTGTGTCCACATGGAGGTGTGCACACTGAACTGTTAGAATGAGTGTGTCCACATGGATGTGTGCACAATGAACTGTTAGAATGAGTGTGCCCACATGGAGGTGTGCACACTGAACTGTTAGAATGAGTGTGTCCACATGGAGGTGTGCACACTGAATTGTTAGAATGAGTGTATCCCTGTGGAGGTGAGCACACTGAACTGTTAGAATGAGTGTGTCCACATGGAGGTGTGCACAATGAACTGTTAAAATTAGTGTGCGCACATAGAGGTGTGCACACTGAACTGTTAGAATGATTGTGTCCACATGCAGGTGTGCACACTGAACTGTTAGAATGAGTGTGTCCCTGTGGAGGTGTGCACACTGAACTGTTAGAATGATTGTGTCATGATGGAGGTGTGCACACTGAACTGTTAGAATGAGTGTGTCTCTGTGGAGGTGTGCACACTGAAATGTTAGAATGAGTGTGTCCACATGGAGGTGTGCACACTGAAGTGTTAGAATTTGTCCACATGGAGGTGTGCACACTGAACTGTTAGAATGAGTGTGTCCACATGGGGGTGTGCATACTGAACTGTTAGAATGAGTGTGTCCACATGGAGGTGTGCACACTGAACTGTTAGAATGAGTGTGTCCACATGGATGTGTGCACACTGAACTGTTAGAATGAGTGTGCCCACATGGAGGTGTGCACACTGAATTGTTAGAATGAGTGTGTCCACATGGAGTTGTGCACACTGAACTGTTAGAATGAGTGTGGCCCTGTGGAGGTGTGCACACAGAAATGTTAAAATGAGTGTGTCCACATGGAGGTGTGCACAATGAAGTGTTAGAATTTGTCCACATTGAGGTGTGCACACTGAACAGTTACAATGAGTGTGTCCACATGTAGGTGTCCACACTGAACTGTTAGAATGAGTATGCACACATGGAGGTGTGCACACTGAACTGTTAGAATGAGTGTGTCCACATGGAGGTGTGCACACTGAACTGTTACAATGAGTGTATCCCTGTGGAGGTGTGCACACTGAACTCTTAGGATGAGTGTGTCCACATGGAGGTGTGCACACTGAACTGTTAGAATGAGTGTGTCCACATGGAGGTGTGCACACTGAAATGTTAGAATGAGTGTGTCCACATGGAGGTGTGCACACTGAACTGTTAGAATGAGTGTGCCCACATGGAGGTGTGCACAATGAACTGTTAGAATGAGTGTGCCCACATGGAGGTTTGCACACTGAACTGTTAGAATGATTTTGTCCACATGCAGGTGTGCACACTGAACTGTTAGAATGAGTGTGTCCCTGTGGAGGTGTGCACACTGAACTGTTAGAATGAGTGTGCCCACATGGAGGTGTGCACACTGAACAGGTAGAATGAGTGTGTCCACATGGAGTTGTGCAAACTGAAGTGTTAGAATGAATGTGCCCACATGGAGGTGTGCACACTGAACTGATAGAATGAGTGTGTCCACATGGAGGTGTGCACACTGATTGTTAGAATTTGTCCACATGGAGGTGTGCACACTGAACTGTTAGGATGAGTGTGTCCACATGGAGGTGTGCACACTGAACTGTTAGAAAAAGTGTGTCCACATGGAGGTGTGCACACTGAACTGTTAGAATGAGTGTGTCCACATGGAGGTGTGCACACTGAACTGTTAGAATGAGTTTGCCCACATGGAGATGTGCACAATGAAGTGTTAGAATTTGTCCACATTGAGGTGTGCACACTGAACTGTTACAATGAGTGTGTCCACATGGAGGTGTCCACACTGAACTGTTAGAATGAGTATGCCCACATGGAGGTGTGCACACTGAACTGATAGAATGAGTGTGTCCACATGGAGGTGTGCACACTGAACTGTTACAATGAGTGTATCCCTGTGGAGGTGTGCACACTGAACTGTTAGGATGAGTGTGTCCACATGGAGGTGTCCACACTGAACTGTTAGAATGAGTGTGCCCACATGGAGTTGTGCACACTGAACTGTTAGAATGAGTGTGTCCACATGGAGGTGTGCAAACTGAACTATTAGAATGAGTGTATCCATGTGGAGGTGTGCACACTGAACTGTTAGGATGAGTGTGTCCACATGAAGATGTGCACACTGAACAGGTAGAATGAGTGTGTCCACATGGAGGTGTGCACACTGAACTGTTAGAATGAGTGTGTCCACATGGGGGTGTGCACACTGAACTGTTAGGATGAGTGTGTCCACATGGAGGTGTGCACACAGAACTGTTAGAAAGATTGTGTCCACATGGAGGTGTGCACACTGAACTGTTAGAATGAGTGTGTCCCTGTGGAGGTGTGCACAATGAACTGTTAGAATGAGTGTGTCCACATGGAGGTGTGCACACTGAACTGTTAGAATGAGTGTGTCCACATGGATGTGTGCACAATGAACTGTTAGAATGAGTGTGCCCACATGGAGGTGTGCACACTGAACTGTTAGAATGAGTGTGTCCACATGGAGGTGTGCACACTGAATTGTTAGAATGAGTGTATCCCTGTGGAGGTGAGCACACTGAACTGTTAGAATGAGTGTGTCCACATGGAGGTGTGCACAATGAACTGTTAAAATTAGTGTGCGCACATAGAGGTGTGCACACTGAACTGTTAGAATGATTGTGTCCACATGCAGGTGTGCACACTGAACTGTTAGAATGAGTGTGTCCCTGTGGAGGTGTGCACACTGAACTGTTAGAATGATTGTGTCATGATGGAGGTGTGCACACTGAACTGTTAGAATGAGTGTGTCTCTGTGGAGGTGTGCACACTGAAATGTTAGAATGAGTGTGTCCACATGGAGGTGTGCACACTGAAGTGTTAGAATTTGTCCACATGGAGGTGTGCACACTGAACTGTTAGAATGAGTGTGTCCACATGGGGGTGTGCATACTGAACTGTTAGAATGAGTGTGTCCACATGGAGGTGTGCACACTGAACTGTTAGAATGAGTGTGTCCACATGGATGTGTGCACACTGAACTGTTAGAATGAGTGTGCCCACATGGAGGTGTGCACACTGAACTGTTAGAATGAGTGTGTCCACATGGAGTTGTGCACACTGAACTGTTAGAATGAGTGTGGCCCTGTGGAGGTGTGCACACAGAAATGTTAAAATGAGTGTGTCCACATGGAGGTGTGCACAATGAAGTGTTAGAATTTGTCCACATTGAGGTGTGCACACTGAACAGTTACAATGAGTGTGTCCACATGTAGGTGTCCACACTGAACTGTTAGAATGAGTATGCACACATGGAGGTGTGCACACTGAACTGTTAGAATGAGTGTGTCCACATGGAGGTGTGCACACTGAACTGTTACAATGAGTGTATCCCTGTGGAGGTGTGCACACTGAACTCTTAGGATGAGTGTGTCCACATGGAGGTGTGCACACTGAACTGTTAGAATGAGTGTGTCCACATGGAGGTGTGCACACTGAAATGTTAGAATGAGTGTGTCCACATGGAGGTGTGCACACTGAACTGTTAGAATGAGTGTGCCCACATGGAGGTGTGCACAATGAACTGTTAGAATGAGTGTGCCCACATGGAGGTTTGCACACTGAACTGTTAGAATGATTTTGTCCACATGCAGGTGTGCACACTGAACTGTTAGAATGAGTGTGTCCCTGTGGAGGTGTGCACACTGAACTGTTAGAATGAGTGTGCCCACATGGAGGTGTGCACACTGAACAGGTAGAATGAGTGTGTCCACATGGAGTTGTGCAAACTGAAGTGTTAGAATGAATGTGCCCACATGGAGGTGTGCACACTGAACTGATAGAATGAGTGTGTCCACATGGAGGTGTGCACACTGAACTGTTAGAATGAGTGTATCCCTGTGGAGGTGTGCACACTGAACTGTTACGATGAGTGTGCCCACATGGAGGTGTGCACACTGAACTGTTAGAATGAGTGTGTCCACATGCAGGTGTGCACAATGAACTGTTAGAATGAGTGTGTCCACATGGAGGTGTGCACACTGAACTGTTAGAATGAGTGTGTCCCTGTGGAGGTGTGCACACTGAAATGTTAGAATGAGTGTGTCCACATGGAGGTGTGCACACTGAAGTGTTAGAATTTGTCCACATGGAGGTGTGCACAATGAACTGTTACAATGAGTGTGTCCACATGGAGGTGTGCACACTGAACTGTTAGAAAAAGTGTGTCCACATGGAGGTGTGCACACTGAACTGTTAGAATGAGTGTGTCCACATGGAGGTGTGCACACTGAAATGTTAGAATGAGTGTGTCCACATGTAGGTGTGCACACTGAACTGTTAGAATGAGTGTGCCCACATGGAGTTGTACACACTGAACTGTTAGAATGATTGTGTCCACATGGAGGTGTGCACACTGAACTGTTAGAATGAGTGTGTCCACATGGAGGTGTGCACACTGAACTGTTAGAATGAGTGTGTCCACATGGAGGTGTGCACACTGAACTGTTAGAATGAGTTTGCACATATGGAGGTGTGCACACTGAACTGTTAGAATGAGTGTGCCCACATGGAGGGGTGCACACTGAACTGTTAGAATGAGTGTGCCCACATGGAGGTGTGCACACTGAAGTGTTAGAATTTGTCCACATGGGGGTGTGCACACTGAACTGTTAGAATGAGTGTGTCCACATGGAGGTGTGCACAGTGAACTGTTGGAATGAGTGTGTCCACATGGAGGTGTGCACACTGAACTGTTAGAATGAGTGTGTCCACATGGAGGTGTGCACACTGAACTGTTAGAATGATTGTGTCCACATGCAGGTGTGCACACTGAACTGTTAGAATGAGTGTGTCCCTGTGGAGGTGTGCACACTGAACTGTTAGAATGAGTGTGTATGCATGGAGGTGTGCACACTGAACTCTTAGAATGATTGTGTCCCTGTGGAGGTGTGCACACTGAAATGTTAGAATGAGTGTGTCTACATGGAAGTGTGCAAACTGAACTGTTAGATTGTGTCCACATGGAGGTGTGCACACTTAACTGTTAGAATGAGTGTGTCCACATGTAGGTGTGCACACTGAACTGTTAGAATGAGTGTGCCCACATGGAGTTGTACACACTGAACTGTTAGAATGATTGTGTCCACATGGAGGTGTGCACACTGAACTGTTAGAATGGGTGTGTCCCTGTGGAGTTGTGCACACTGAACTGTTAGAATGAGTGTGTCCACATATAGGTGTGCACACTGAACTGTTAGAATGAGTTTGCACATATGGAAGTGTGCACACTGAACTGTTAGAATGAGTGTGTATGCATGGAGGTGTGCACACTGAACTCTTAGAATGATTGTGTCCCTGTGGAGGTGTGCACACTGAAATGTTAGAATGAGTGTGTCTACATGGAGGTGTGCAAACTGAACTGTTAGATTGTGTCCACATGGAGGTGTGCACACTGAACTGTTAGAATGAATGTGCCCACATGGAGGTGTGCACACTGAACTGTTAGAATGAGTATGTCCACATGGAGGTGTGCACACTGAACTGTTAGAATGAGTGTGTCCACATGGAGTTGTGCACATTGAACTGTTAGAATGAGTGTGTCCACATGGAGGTGTGCACACTGAACTGTTAGAATGACTGTGTCCACATGGAGGTGTGCACACTGAACTGTTAGAATGAGTGTGTCCCTGTGGAGGTGGGCACACTGAACTTTTAGAATGAGTGTGTCCACATGGAGGTGTGCACACTGAACTGTTAGAATGAGTGTGCCCACATGGAACTGTGCACACTGAACTGTTTGAATAAGTGTGTCCACTTGGAGCTGTGCACACTGAACTATTAGAATGAGTGTGTCCACATGGAGGTGTGCACACTGAACTGTTAGAATGCCTGTGTATGCATGGAGGTGTGCACACTGAACTCTTAGAATGATTGTGTCCCTGTGGAGGTGTGCACACTGAAATGTTAGAATGAGTGTGTCTACATGGAGGTGTGCAAACTGAACTGTTAGATTGTGTCCACATGGAGGTGTGCACACTGAACTGTTAGAATGAGTTTGCCCACATGGAGATGTGCACAATGAACTGTTAGAATGATTGTGTCCACATGCAGGTGTGCACACAGAACTGTTAGAATGAGTGTGTCCACATGGAGGTGTGCACACTGAAATGTTAGAATGAGTGTATCCCTGTGGAGGTGTGCACACTGAACTGTTAGGATGAGTGTGTCCACATGGAGGTGTGCGCACTGAACTGTTAGAATGAGTGTGTCCACATGGAGGTGTGCGCACTGAACTGTTAGAATGAGTGTGTCTACATGGAGGTGTGCACACTGAACTGTTAGAATGAGTTTGCCCACATGGAGGTGTGCATACTGAACTGTTAGAATGAGTGTGTCCACATGGAGGTGTGCACACTGAACTGTTAGAATGAGTGTGTCCATATGGAGGTGTGCACACTGAACTGTTAGAATGAGTGTGTCCCTGTGGAGGTGTGCACACTGAACTGTTAGAATGAGTGTGTCCCTGTGGAGGTGTGCACAATGAAATGTTAGAATGAGTGTGTCCACATGGAGGTGTGCACACTGATTGTTAGAATTTGTCCACATGGAGGTGTGCACACTGAACTGTTAGGATGAGTGTGTCCACATGGAGGTGTGCACACTGAACTGTTAGAAAAAGTGTGTCCACATGGAGGTGTGCACACTGAACTGTTAGAATGAGTGTGTCCACATGGAGGTGTGCACACTGAACTGTTAGAATGAGTTTGCCCACATGGAGATGTGCACAATGAAGTGTTAGAATTTGTCCACATTGAGGTGTGCACACTGAACTGTTACAATGAGTGTGTCCACATGGAGGTGTCCACACTGAACTGTTAGAATGAGTATGCCCACATGGAGGTGTGCACACTGAACTGTTAGAATGAGTGTGTCCATGTGGAGGTGTGCACACTGTACTGTTAGAATGAGTGTGCCCACATGAAGGTGTGCACACTGAACTGTTAGAATGAGTGTGTCCACATGGAGGTGTGCAAACTGAACTGTTAGAATGAGTGTATCCATGTGGAGGTGTGCACACTGAACTGTTAGGATGAGTGTGTCCACATGAAGATGTGCACACTGAACTGATAGAATGAGTGTGCCCAATTGGAGGTGTGCACACTGAACTGTTAGAATGAGTGTGTCCACATGGAGGTGTGCACACTGAACTGTTAGGATGAGTGTGTCCACATGGAGGTGTGCACACAGAACTGTTAGAAAGATTGTGTCCACATGGAGGTGTGCACACTGAACTGTTAGAATGAGTGTGTCCCTGTGGAGGTGTGCACAATGAACTGTTAGAATGAGTGTGTCCACATGGAGGTGTGCACACTGAACTGTTAGAATGAGTGTGTCCACATGGATGTGTGCACAATGAACTGTTAGAATGAGTGTGCCCACATGGAGGTGTGCACACTGAACTGTTAGAATGAGTGTGTCCACATGGAGGTGTGCACACTGAATTGTTAGAATGAGTGTATCCCTGTGGAGGTGAGCACACTGAACTCTTAGAATGAGTGTGTCCACATGGAGGTGTGCACAATGAACTGTTAAAATTAGTGTGCCCACATAGAGGTGTGCACACTGAACTGTTAGAATGATTGTGTCCACATGCAGGTGTGCACACTAAACTGTTAGAATGAGTGTGTCCCTGTGGAGGTGTGCACACTGAACTGTTAGAATGATTGTGTCATGATGGAGGTGTGCACACTGAACTGTTAGAATGAGTGTGTCCCTGTGGAGGTGTGCACACTGAAATGTTAGAATGAGTATGTCCACATGGAGGTGTGCACACTGAAGTGTTAGAATTTGTCCACATGGAGGTGTGCACACTGAACTGTTAGAATGAGTGTGTCCACATGGGCTGTGCATACTGAACTGTTAGAATGAGTGTGTCCACATGGAGGTGTGCACACTGAACTGTTAGAATGAGTGTGTCCACATGGATGTGTGCACACTGAACTGTTAGAATGAGTGTGCCCACATGGAGGTGTGCACACTGAACTGTTAGAATGAGTGTTTCCACATGGAGTTGTGCACACTGAACTGTTAGAATGAGTGTGGCCCTGTGGAGGTGTGCACACAGAAATTTTAAAATGAGTGTGTCCACATGGAGGTGTGCACAATGAAGTGTTAGAATTTGTCTACATTGAGGTGTGCACACTGAACTGTTACAATGAGTGTGTCCACATGTAGGTGTCCACACTGAACTGTTAGAATGAGTATGCACACATGGAGGTGTGCACACTGAACTGTTAGAATGAGTGTGTCCACATGGAGGTGTGCACACTGAACTGTTACAATGAGTGTATCCCTGTGTAGGTGTGCACACTGAACTGTTAGGATGAGTGTCCACATGGAGGTGTGCACACTGAACTGTTAGAATGAGTGGGTCCACATGGAGGTGTGCACACTGAATTGTTGGAATGAGTGTATCCCTGTGGAGGTGAGCACACTGAACTGTTAGAATGAGTGTGTCCACATGGAGGTGTGCACAATGAACTGTTAGAATGAGTGTGTCCCTGTGGAAGTGTGCACACTGAACTGTTAGAATGATTGTGTCATGATGGAGGTGTGCACACTGAACTGTTAGAATGAGTGTGTCCCTGTGGAGGTGTGCACACTGAAATGTTAGAATGAGTGTGTCCACATGGAGGTGTGCACACTGAAGTGTTAGAATTTGTCCACATGGAGGTGTGCACACTGAACTGTTAGAATGAGTGTGTCCCTGTGGAGGTGTGCACACTGAACTGTTAGAATGATTGTGTCCACATGGAGGTGTGCACACTGAACTGTTAGAATGAGTGTGTCCCTGTGGAGGTGTGCACACTGAAATATTAGAATGAGTGTACCCACATGGAGGTGTGCACACTGAACTGCTAGAATGAGTGTGTCCACATGGATGTGTGCACACTGAAGTGTTAGAATGAATGTGCCCACATGGAGGTGTGCACACTGAACTGTTAGAATGAGTATGCACACATGGAGGTGTGCACACTGAACTGTTACCATGAGTGTGTCCACATGGAGGTGTGCACATTGAACTGTTAGAATGAGTGTGTCCCTGTGGAGGTATGCACACTGAACTGTTAGAATGAGTGTGTCCACATGGAAGTGTGCACACTGAAGTGTTAGAATTTGTCCCCATGGAGGTGTGCACACTGAACTGTTAGAATGAGTGTGTCCCTGTGGAGGTGTGCACACTGAAATGTTAGAATGAGTTTGCCCACATGGAGGTGTGCACACTGAACTGTTAGAATGATTGTGTCCACATGGAGGTGTGCACACTGAACTGTTACCATGAGTGTGTCCCTGTGGAGGTGTGCACACTGAACTGTTAGAATGAGTGTGTCCACATGGAAGTGTGCACACTGAAGTGTTAGAATTTGTCCCCATGGAGGTGTGCACACTGAACTGTTAGAATGAGTGTGTCCCTGTGGAGGTGTGCACACTGAAATGTTAGAATGAGTGTGTCCACATGGAGGAGTGCACACTGAAGTGTTAGAATTTGTCCACATGGAGGTGTGCACACTGAACTGTTAGAATGAGTGTGTCCACATGGAGGTGATCACACTGAACTATAAGAATGAGTGTGTCCACATGGAGGAGTGCACACTGAACTGATAGAATGAGTGTGCCCACATGGAGGTGTGCACAATAAACTGCTAGAATGAGTGTGCCCACATGGAGGTGTGCACAAGGAACTGTTAGAATGAGTGTGTCCACATGAAGGTGTGCACACTGAACTGTTAGAATGAGTGTGTCCACATGGAGGTGTGCACATTGAACTGCTAGAAACACTGTATTTATGTGGAGCTGTACACACTGAACTGTTAGGATGAGTGTGTCCACATGGAGGTGTGCACACTGAACTGTAAGAATGAGTGTGTCCCTGTGGAGGTGTGCACACTGAACTGTTAGAATCAGTGTGCCCACATGGAGGTGTGCACACTGAACTGTTAGAATGAGTATGCACACATGGAGGTGTGCATACTGAACTGTTAGAATGATTGTGTCCACATGCAGGTGTGCACATTGAACTGTTAGAATGAGTGTGTCCCTGTGGAGGTGTGCACACTGAACTGTTAGAATGATTGTGTCCACATGGAGGTATGCACACTGAACTGTTAGAATGACTGTGTCCCTGTGGAGGTGAGCACACTGAAATGTTAGAATGAGTGTGTCCACATGGAGGTGTGCACACTGAACTGTTAGAATTTGTCCACATGGAGTTGTGCACACTGAACTGTTAGAATGAATGTTTCCACATGGAGGTGTGCACACAGAACTGTTAGAATGAGTGTGTCCACATGGAGGTGTGCACTCTGAACTGTTAGAATGAGTGTGTCCACATGGAGGTGTGCACACTGAACTGTTAGATGAGTGTGCCCACATGGAGGTGTGCACACTGAACTGTTAGAATGAGTGTGTCACAGTGGAGGTATGCACACAAATGTTAAAATGAGTGTGTCCACACGACGTGTGCACACTGAAGTGTTAGAATTTGTCCACATTGAGGTTTGCACACTGAACTGTTACAATGAGTGTGTCCACATGGAGGTGTCCACACTGAACTGTTAGAATGAGTGTGCCCACATGGAGTTGTGCACACTGAACTTTTAGAATGAGTGTGTCCACATGGAGGTGTGCACACTGAACTGTTAGAATGAGTGTGCTTACATGGAGGTGTGCACACTAAAGTGTTAGAAAGATTGTGCCCACATGGAGGTGTGCACACTGAACTGTTAGAATGAGTGTGCCCACATGAAGGTGTGCACACTGAACTGTTAGAATGAGTGTGTCCACATGGATGTGTGCAAACTGAACTGTTAGAATGAGTATGCACACATGGAGGTGTGCACACTGAACTGTTAGAATGAGTGTGTCCACATGGAGGTGTGCACACTGAACTGTTACAATGAGTGTATCCCTGTGGAGGTGTGCACACTGAACTGTTAGGATGAGTGTGTCCACATGGAGGTGTGCACACAGAACTGTTAGATTGAGTGTGTCCACATGGAGGTGTGCACACTGAAATGTTAGAATGAGTGTGTCCACATGGAGGTGTGCACACTGAACTGTTAGAATGAGTGTGCCCACATGGAGGTGTGCACACTGAACTGTTAGAATGAGTTTCCCACATGGAGGTGTGCACACTGAACTGTTAGAATGAGTGTGTCCACATGGAGGTGTGCACACTGAACTGTTACAATGAGTGTATCCCTGTGGAGGTGTGCACACTGAACTGTTAGGATGAGTGTGTCCATGTGGAGGTGTGCACACTGAACTGTTAGAATGAGTGTGCCCACATGGAGGTGTGCACACTAAACAGGTAGAATGAGTGTGTCCACATGGAGTTGTGCAAACTGAAGTGTTAGAATGAATGTGCCCACTAGGAGGTGTGCACACTGAACTGTTAGAATGAGTGTGTCCACATGGAGGTGTGCACACTGAACTGTTAGGATGAGTGTGTCCACATGGAGGTGTGCACACTGAACTGTTAGAATGAGTGTGTCCACATGCAGGTGTGCACAATGAACTGTTGGAATGAGTGTGTCCACATGGAGGTGTGCACACTGAACTGTTAGAATGAGTGTGCCCACATGGATGTGTACACACTGAACTGTTAGAATGAGTATGCCCACGTGGAGGTGTTCACACTGAATTGTTAGAATGATTGTGTCCACATGCAGGTGTGCACACTGAACTGTTAGAATGAGTGTGTCCCTGTGGAGGTGTGCAAAATGAAATGTTAGAATGAGTGTGTCCACATGGAGGTGTGCACACTGAACTGTTAGAATGAGTGTGTCCATGTGGAGGTATGCACACTGAACTGTTAGAATGATTGTGTCATGATGGAGGTGTGCACACTGAACTCTTAGAATGAGTGTGTCCCTGTGGAGGTGTGCACACTGAACTGTTAGAATGAGTGTGCCCACATGGAGGTGTACACACTGAACTGTTAGAATGAGTGTGCCACATGGATGGGTGCACACTGAACTGTTAGAATGAGTGTGCCCACATGGTGGTGTGCACACTGAACTGTTAGAATGAGTATGCACACATGGAGGTGTGCACACTGAACTGTTAGAATGATTGTGTCCACATGTAGGTGTGCACATTGAACTGTTAGAATGAGTGTGTCCCTGTGGAGGTGTGCACACTGAACTGTTAGAATGATTGTGTCCACATGGAGGTGTGCACACTGAACTGTTAGAATGAGTGTGTCCCTGAGGAGGTGTGCACACTGAAATGTTAGAATGAGTGTACCCTCATGGAGGTGTGCACACTGAACTGTTAGAATGAGTGTGTCCACATGGATGTGTGCACACTGAAGTGTTAGAATGAATGTGCCCACATGGAGGTGTGCACACTGAACTGTTAGAATGAGTATGCACACATGGAGGTGTGCACACTGAACTGTTAGAATGAGTGTGTCCACATGGAGGTGTGCACATTGAACTGTTAGAATGAGTGTGTCCCTGTGGAGGTGTGCACACTGAACTGTTAGAATGATTGTGTCCACATGGAGGTGTGCACACTGAACTGTTACAATGAGTGTGTCCCTGTGGAGGTGTGCACACTGAACAGTTAGAATGAGTGTGTCCACATGGAGGTGTGCACACTGAAGTGTTAGAATTTGTCCCCATGGAGGTGTGCACACTGAACTGTTAGAATGAGTGTGTCCCTGTGGAGGTGTACACACTGAAATGTTAGAATGAGTGTGTCCACATGGAGGTGTGCACACTGAAGTGTTAGAATTTGTCCACATGGAGGTGTGCACACTGAACTGTTAGAATGAGTGTGTCCACATGGAGGTGATCACACTGAACTATAAGAATAAGTGTGTCCACATGGAGGTGTGCACACTGAACTGATAGAATGAGTGTGCCCACACGGAGGTGTGCACAATAAACTGCTAGAATGAGTGTGCCCACATGGAGGTGTGCACAAGGAACTGTTAGAATGAGTGTGTCCACATGAAAGTGTGCACACTGAACTGTTAGAATGAGTGTGTCCACATGGAGGTGTGCACATTGAACTGCTAGAATGAGTGTATTTCTGTGGAGCTGTGCACACTGAACTGTTAGGATGAGTGTGTGCACATGGAGGTGTGCACACTGAACTTTAAGAATGAGTGTGTCCCTGTGGAGTTGTGCACACTGAACTGTTAGAATGAGTGTGCCCATAAGGAGGTGTAAACACTGAACTGTTAGAATGAGTGTGTCCCTGTGGAGGTGTGCACACTGAACTGTTAGAATGAGTGTGCCCACATGGAGGTGTGCACACTGAACTGTTAGAATGAGTATGCACACATGGAGGTGTGCATACTGAACTGTTAGAATGATTGTGTCCACATGCAGGTGTGCACATTGAACTGTTAGAATGAGTGTGTCCCTGTGGAGGTGTGCACACTGAACTGTTAGAATGATTGTGTCCACATGGAGGTATGCACACTGAACTTTTAGAATGACTGTGTCCCTGTGGAGGTGAGCACACTGAAATGTTAGAATGAGTGTGTCCACATGGAGGTGTGCACACTGAACTGTCAGAATTTGTCCACATGGAGTTGTGCACACTGAACTGTTAGAATGAATGTGTCCACATGGAGGTGTGCACACAGAACTGTTAGAATGAGTGTGTCCACATGGAGGTGTGCACTCTGAACTGTTAGAATGAGTGTGTCCACATGGAGGTGTGCACACTGAACTGTTAGATGAGTGTGCCCACATGGAGGTGTGCACACTGAACTGTTAGAATGAGTGTGTCACAGTGGAGGTATGCACACAGAAATGTTAAAATGAGTGTGTCCACACGAGGTGTGCACACTGAAGTGTTAGAATTTGTCCACATTGAGGTTTGCACACTGAACTCTTACAATGAGTGTGTCCACATGGAGGTGTCCACACTGAACTATTAGAATGAGTGTGCCCACATGGAGTTGTGCACACTGAACTGTTAGAATGAGTGTGTCCACATGGAGGTGTGCACACTGAACTGTTAGAATGAGTGTGCTTACATGGAGGTGTGCACACTAAACTGTTAGAATGAGTGTGCCCACATGGAGGTGTGCACACTGAACTGTTAGAATGAGTGTGCCCACATGAAGGTGTGCACACTGAACTGTTAGAATGAGTGTGTCCACATGGATGTGTGCAAACTGAACTGTTAGAATGAGTGTATCCCTGTGGAGGTGTGCACACTGAACTGTTAGGATGAGTGTGTCCACATGAAGGTGTGCACACTGAACTGTTAGAATGAGTGTGCCCACATGGAGGTGTGCACACTGAACTGTTAGAATGAATGTGTCCACAAGGAGGTGTGCACACTGAACTGTTAGGATGAGTGTGTCCACATGGAGGTGTGCACACAGAACTGTTAGAATGACTGTGTCCACATGGAGGTGTGCACACTGAACTGTTAGAATGAGTGTGTCCCTGTGGAGGTGTGCACAATGAACTGTTAGAATGAGTGTGTCCACATGGAGGTGTGCACACTGAACTGTTCGAATGAGTGTGTCCACATGGATGTGTGCAAAATGAACTGTTAGAATGAGTGTGCCCACATGGAGGTGTGCACACTGAACTGTTAGAATGAGTGTGTCCACATGGAGGTGTGCACACTGAATTGTTAGAATGAGTGTATCCCTGTGGAGGTGTGCACACTGAACTGTTAGAATGAGTGTGTCCACATGGAGGTGTGCACAATGAACTGTTAGAATGAGTGTGCCCACATGGAGGTGTGCACACTGAACTGTTAGAATTATTGTGTCCACATGCAGGTGTGCACACTGAACTGTTAAAATGAGTGTGTCCACATGGAGGTGTGCACACTGAACTGTTAGAATGATTGTGTCATGATGGAGGTGTGCACACTGAACTGTTAGAATGAGTGTGTCCCTGTGGAGGTGTGCACACTGAAATGTTAGAATGAGTGTGTCCACATGGAGGTGTGCACACTGAACTGTTAGAATGAGTGTGCCCACATGGAGGAGAGCACACTGAACTGTTAGAATGAGTGTGTCCACATGGACGTGTGCACAATGAAGTGTTAGAATTTGTCCACATTGAGGTGTGCACACTGAACTGTTACAATGAGTGTGTCCACATGGAGGTGTCCACACTGAATTGTTAGAATGAGTATGCCCACACGGAGTTGTGCACACTGAACTGATAGAATTAGTGTGTCCACATGGAGGTGTGCACACTGAACTGTTACAATGACTGTATCCCTTTGGAGGTGTGCACACTGAACCTTTAGGATGAGTATGTCCTCATGGAGGTGTGCACACTGAACTGTTAGAATGAGTGTGTCCACATGGAGGTGTGCACACTGAAATGTTAGAATGAGTGTGTCCACATGGAGGTGTGCACACTGAACTGTTAGAATGAGTGTGCCCACATGGAGGTGTGCACACTGAACTGTTACAATGAGTGTGCCCACATGGAGGTGTGCACACTGAACTGTTAGAATGATTTTGTCCACATGCAGGTCTGCACACTGAACTGTTAGAATGAGTGTTTCCCTGTGGAGGTGTGCACACTTAACTGTTAGAATGAATGTGCCCACATGGAGGTGTGCACACTGAACAGGTAGAATGAGTGTGTCCACATGGAGGTGTGCAAACTGAAGTGATAGAATGAATGTGCCCCCATGGAGGTGTGCACACTGAACTGTTAGAATGAGTGTGTCCACATGGAGGTGTGCACACTGAACTGTTAGAATGAGTGTATCCCTGTGGAGGTGTGCACACTGAACTGTTAGGATGAGTGTGTCCACATGGAGGTGTGCACACTGAACTGTTAGAATGAGTGTGTCCATGTGGAGGTATGCACACTGAACTGTTAGAATGATTGTGTCATGATGGAGGTGTGCACACTGAACTCTTAGAATGAGTGTGTCCCTGTGGAGGTGTGCACACTGAACTGTTAGAATGAGTGTGCCCACATGGAGGTGTACACACTGAACTGTTAGAATGAGTGTGCCACATGGATGGGTGCACACTGAACTGTTAGAATGAGTGTGCCCACATGGTGGTGTGCACACTGAACTGTTAGAATGAGTATGCACACATGGAGGTGTGCACACTGAACTGTTAGAATGATTGTGTCCACATGTAGGTGTGCACATTGAACTGTTAGAATGAGTGTGTCCCTGTGGAGGTGTGCACACTGAACTGTTAGAATGATTGTGTCCACATGGAGGTGTGCACACTGAACTGTTAGAATGAGTGTGTCCCTGAGGAGGTGTGCACACTGAAATGTTAGAATGAGTGTACCCACATGGAGGTGTGCACACTGAACTGTTAGAATGAGTGTGTCCACATGGATGTGTGCACACTGAAGTGTTAGAATGAATGTGCCCACATGGAGGTGTGCACACTGAACTGTTAGAATGATTGTGTCCACATGGAGGTGTGCACACTGAACTGTTACAATGAGTGTGTCCCTGTGGAGGTGTGCACACTGAACAGTTAGAATGAGTGTGTCCACATGGAGGTGTGCACACTGAAGTGTTAGAATTTGTCCCCATGGAGGTGTGCACACTGAACTGTTAGAATGAGTGTGTCCCTGTGGAGGTGTACACACTGAAATGTTAGAATGAGTGTGTCCACATGGAGGTGTGCACACTGAAGTGTTAGAATTTGTCCACATGGAGGTGTGCACACTGAACTGTTAGAATGAGTGTGTCCACATGGAGGTGATCACACTGAACTATAAGAATAAGTGTGTCCACATGGAGGTGTGCACACTGAACTGATAGAATGAGTGTGCCCACACGGAGGTGTGCACAATAAACTGCTAGAATGAGTGTGCCCACATGGAGGTGTGCACAAGGAACTGTTAGAATGAGTGTGTCCACATGAAAGTGTGCACACTGAACTGTTAGAATGAGTGTGTCCACATGGAGGTGTGCACATTGAACTGCTAGAATGAGTGTATTTCTGTGGAGCTGTGCACACTGAACTGTTAGGATGAGTGTGTGCACATGGAGGTGTGCACACTGAACTTTAAGAATGAGTGTGTCCCTGTGGAGTTGTGCACACTGAACTGTTAGAATGAGTGTGCCCATAAGGAGGTGTACACACTGAACTGTTAGAATGAGTGTGTCCCTGTGGAGGTGTGCACACTGAACTGTTAGAATGAGTGTGCCCACATGGAGGTGTGCACCCTGAACTGTTAGAATGAGTATGCACACATGGAGGTGTGCATACTGAACTGTTAGAATGATTGTGTCCACATGCAGGTGTGCACATTGAACTGTTAGAATGAGTGTGTCCCTGTGGAGGTGTGCACACTGAACTGTTAGAATGATTGTGTCCACATGGAGGTATGCACACTGAACTTTTAGAATGACTGTGTCCCTGTGGAGGTGAGCACACTGAAATGTTAGAATGAGTGTGTCCACATGGAGGTGTGCACACTGAACTGTCAGAATTTGTCCACATGGAGTTGTGCACACTGAACTGTTAGAATGAATGTGTCCACATGGAGGTGTGCACACAGAACTGTTAGAATGAGTGTGTCCACATGGAGGTGTGCACTCTGAACTGTTAGAATGAGTGTGTCCACATGGAGGTGTGCACACTGAACTGTTAGATGAGTGTGCCCACATGGAGGTGTGCACACTGAACTGTTAGAATGAGTGTGTCACAGTGGAGGTATGCACACAGAAATGTTAAAATGAGTGTGTCCACACGAGGTGTGCACACTGAAGTGTTAGAATTTGTCCACATTGAGGTTTGCACACTGAACTCTTACAATGAGTGTGTCCACATGGAGGTGTCCACACTGAACTATTAGAATGAGTGTGCCCACATGGAGTTGTGCACACTGAACTGTTAGAATGAGTGTGTCCACATGGAGGTGTGCACACTGAACTGTTAGAATGAGTGTGCTTACATGGAGGTGTGCACACTAAACTGTTAGAATGAGTGTGCCCACATGGAGGTGTGCACACTGAACTGTTAGAATGAGTGTGCCCACATGAAGGTGTGCACACTGAACTGTTAGAATGAGTGTGTCCACATGGATGTGTGCAAACTGAACTGTTAGAATGAGTGTATCCCTGTGGAGGTGTGCACACTGAACTGTTAGGATGAGTGTGTCCACATGAAGGTGTGCACACTGAACTGTTAGAATGAGTGTGCCCACATGGAGGTGTGCACACTGAACTGTTAGAATGAATGTGTCCACAAGGAGGTGTGCACACTGAACTGTTAGGATGAGTGTGTCCACATGGAGGTGTGCACACAGAACTGTTAGAATGACTGTGTCCACATGGAGGTGTGCACACTGAACTGTTAGAATGAGTGTGTCCCTGTGGAGGTGTGCACAATGAACTGTTAGAATGAGTGTGTCCACATGGAGGTGTGCACACTGAACTGTTCGAATGAGTGTGTCCACATGGATGTGTGCAAAATGAACTGTTAGAATGAGTGTGCCCACATGGAGGTGTGCACACTGAACTGTTAGAATGAGTGTGTCCACATGGAGGTGTGCACACTGAATTGTTAGAATGAGTGTATCCCTGTGGAGGTGTGCACACTGAACTGTTAGAATGAGTGTGTCCACATGGAGGTGTGCACAATGAACTGTTAGAATGAGTGTGCCCACATGGAGGTGTGCACACTGAACTGTTAGAATTATTGTGTCCACATGCAGGTGTGCACACTGAACTGTTAAAATGAGTGTGTCCACATGGAGGTGTGCACACTGAACTGTTAGAATGATTGTGTCATGATGGAGGTGTGCACACTGAACTGTTAGAATGAGTGTGTCCCTGTGGAGGTGTGCACACTGAAATGTTAGAATGAGTGTGTCCACATGGAGGTGTGCACACTGAACTGTTAGAATGAGTGTGCCCACATGGAGGAGAGCACACTGAACTGTTAGAATGAGTGTGTCCACATGGACGTGTGCACAATGAAGTGTTAGAATTTGTCCACATTGAGGTGTGCACACTGAACTGTTACAATGAGTGTGTCCACATGGAGGTGTCCACACTGAATTGTTAGAATGAGTATGCCCACACGGAGTTGTGCACACTGAACTGTTAGAATTAGTGTGTCCACATGGAGGTGTGCACACTGAACTGTTACAATGACTGTATCCCTTTGGAGGTGTGCACACTGAACCTTTAGGATGAGTATGTCCTCATGGAGGTGTGCACACTGAACTGTTAGAATGAGTGTGTCCACATGGAGGTGTGCACACTGAAATGTTAGAATGAGTGTGTCCACATGGAGGTGTGCACACTGAACTGTTAGAATGAGTGTGCCCACATGGAGGTGTGCACACTGAACTGTTACAATGAGTGTGCCCACATGGAGGTGTGCACACTGAACTGTTAGAATGATTTTGTCCACATGCAGGTCTGCACACTGAACTGTTAGAATGAGTGTTTCCCTGTGGAGGTGTGCACACTTAACTGTTAGAATGAATGTGCCCCCATGGAGGTGTGCACACTGAACTGTTAGAATGAGTGTGTCCACATGGAGGTGTGCACACTGAACTGTTAGAATGAGTGTATCCCTGTGGAGGTGTGCACACTGAACTGTTAGGATGAGTGTGTCCACATGGAGGTGTGCACACTGAACTGTTAGAATGAGTGTGTCCACATGCAGGTGTGCACAATGAACTGTTGGAATGAGTGTGTCCACATGGAGGTGTGCACACTGAACTGTTAGAATGAGTGTGCCCACATGGAGGTGTGCACACTGAACTGTTAGAATGAGTGTGCCCACATGGAGGTGTGCACACTGAACTGTTAGAATGAGTGTGTCCCTGTGGAGATGTGCACACTGAACTGTTAGAATCAGTGTGTCCACATGGAGGTGTTCACACTGAACTGTTAGAATGAGTGTGCCCACATGGAGGAGAGCACACTGAACTGTTAGAATGAGTGTGCCCACATGGAGGTGTGCACACTGAACTGTTAGAATGAGTGTATCCCTGTGGAGGTGTGCACACTGAACTGTTAGGATGAGTGTGTCCACATGGAGGTGTGCACAATGAACTGTTAGAATGAGTGTGTCCCTTTGGAGGTGTGCACACTGAAGTGTTAGAATTTGTCTACATGGAGGTGTGCACACTGAACTGTTAGAATGAGTGTGTCCATGTGGAGGTATGCACACTGAACTGTTAGAATGATTGTGTCATGATGGAGGTGTGCACACTGAACTCTTAGAATGAGTGTGTCCCTGTGGAGTTGTGCACACTGAACTGTTAGAATGAGTGTGCCCACATGGAGGTGTACACACTGAACTGTTAGAATGAGTGTGTCCCTGTGGAGGTGTGCACACTGAAATGTTAGAATGAGTGTACCCACATGGAGGTGTGCACACTGAACTGTTAGAATGAGTGTGTCCACATGGATGTGTGCACACTGAAGTGTTAGAATGAATGTGCCCACATGGAGGTGTGCACACTGAACTGTTAGAATGAGTATGCACACATGGAGGTGTGCACACTGAACTGTTAGAATGATTGTGTCCACATGGAGTTGTGCACATTGAACTGTTAGAATGAGTGTGTCCACATGGAGGTGTGCACATTGAACTGTTAGAATGAGTGTGTCCCTGTGGAGGTGTGCACACTGAACTGTTAGAATGATTGTGTCCACATGGAGGTGTGCACACTGAACTGTTACAATGAGTGTGTCCCTGTGGAGGTGTACACACTGAACTGTTAGAATGAGTGTGTCCACATGGAGGTGTGCACACTGAAGTGTTAGAATTTGTCCCCATGGAGGTGTGCACACTGAACTGTTAGAATGAGTGTGTCCCTGTGGAGGTGTGCACACTGAAATGTTAGAATGAGTGTGTCCACATGGAGGTGTGCACACTGAAGTGTTAGAATTTGTCCACATGGAGGTGTGCACACTGAACTGTTAGAATGAGTGTGTCCACATGGAGGTGATCACACTGAACTATAAGAATGAGTGTGTCCACATGGAGGTGTGCACACTGAACTGTTAGAATGATTGTGTCCACATGGAGGTGTGCACACTGAACTGTTAGAATGAGTGTGTCCTTATGGAGGTGTGCACACTGAAATGTTAGAATGCGTGTGGCCACATGGATGTGTGCAAACTGAAGTGTTAGAATGAATGTGCCCACATGGAGGTGTGCACACTGAACTGTTAGAATGAGTGTGTCCACATGGAGGTGTGCACACTGAACTGTTAGAATGAGTGTGTCCACACGCAGGTGTGCACATTGAACTGGTGGAATGAGTGTTTCCACATGGAGGTGTGCACACTGAACTGTTAGAATGAGTGTGCCCACATGGAGGTGTGCACACTGAACTGTTAGAATGAGTATGCCCACATGGAGGTGTGCACATTGAACTGTTAGAATGATTGTGTCCACATGCAGGTGTGCACACTGAACTGTTAGAATGAGTGTGTCCCTGTGGAGGTGTGCACACTGAACTGTTAGAATGAGTGTGCCCACATGGAGGTGTGCAAACTGAATTGTTAGAATGAATGTGCCCACATGGAGGTGTGCACACTGAACTGTTAGAATGAGTGTGTCCACATGGAGGTGTGCACACTGAACTGTTAGAATGAGTGTGCCCACATGGAGTTGTGCTCACTGAACTGTTAGAATGAGTGTGTCCACATGGAGGTGTGCACACTGAACTGTTAGAATGAGTGTGTCCCTGTGGAGATGTGCACACTGAACTGTTAGAATCAGTGTGTCCACATGGAGGTGTTCACACTGAACTGTTAGAATGAGTGTGCCCACATGGAGGAGAGCACACTGAACTGTTAGAATGAGTGTGCCCACATGGAGGTGTGCACACTGAACTGTTAGAATGAGTGTATCCCTGTGGAGGTGTGCACACTGAACTGTTAGGATGAGTGTGTCCACATGGAGGTGTGCACAATGAACTGTTAGAATGAGTGTGTCCCTTTGGAGGTGTGCACACTGAAGTGTTAGAATTTGTCTACATGGAGGTGTGCACACTGAACTGTTAGAATGAGTGTGTCCATGTGGAGGTATGCACACTGAACTGTTAGAATGATTGTGTCATGATGGAGGTGTGCACACTGAACTCTTAGAATGAGTGTGTCCCTGTGGAGTTGTGCACACTGAACTGTTAGAATGAGTGTGCCCACATGGAGGTGTACACACTGAACTGTTAGAATGAGTGTGTCCCTGTGGAGGTGTGCACACTGAAATGTTAGAATGAGTGTACCCACATGGAGGTGTGCACACTGAACTGTTAGAATGAGTGTGTCCACATGGATGTGTGCACACTGAAGTGTTAGAATGAATGTGCCCACATGGAGGTATGCACACTGAACTGTTAGAATGAGTATGCACACATGGAGGTGTGCACACTGAACTGTTAGAATGATTGTGTCCACATGGAGTTGTGCACATTGAACTGTTAGAATGAGTGTGTCCACATGGAGGTGTGCACATTGAACTGTTAGAATGAGTGTGTCCCTGTGGAGGTGTGCACACTGAACTGTTAGAATGATTGTGTCCACATGGAGGTGTGCACACTGAACTGTTACAATGAGTGTGTCCCTGTGGAGGTGTACACACTGAACTGTTAGAATGAGTGTGTCCACATGGAGGTGTGCACACTGAAGTGTTAGAATTTGTCCCCATGGAGGTGTGCACACTGAACTGTTAGAATGAGTGTGTCCCTGTGGAGGTGTGCACACTGAAATGTTAGAATGAGTGTGTCCACATGGAGGTGTGCACACTGAACTGTTAGAATTTGTCCACATGGAGGTGTGCACACTGAACTGTTAGAATGAGTGTGTCCACATGGAGGTGATCACACTGAACTATAAGAATGAGTGTGTCCACATGGAGGTGTGCACACTGAACTGTTAGAATGATTGTGTCCACATGGAGGTGTGCACACTGAACTGTTAGAATGAGTGTGTCCTTATGGAGGTGTGCACACTGAAATGTTAGAATGCGTGTGGCCACATGGATGTGTGCAAACTGAAGTGTTAGAATGAATGTGCCCACATGGAGGTGTGCACACTGAACTGTTAGAATGAGTGTGTCCACATGGAGGTGTGCACACTGAACTGTTAGAATGAGTGTGTCCACACGCAGGTGTGCACATTGAACTGGTGGAATGAGTGTTTCCACATGGAGGTGTGCACACTGAACTGTTAGAATGAGTGTGCCCACATGGAGGTGTGCACACTGAACTGTTAGAATGAGTATGCCCACATGGAGGTGTGCACATTGAACTGTTAGAATGATTGTGTCCACATGCAGGTGTGCACACTGAACTGTTAGAATGAGTGTGTCCCTGTGGAGGTGTGCACACTGAACTGTTAGAATGAGTGTGCCCACATGGAGGTGTGCAAACTGAATTGTTAGAATGAATGTGCCCACATGGAGGTGTGCACACTGAACTGTTAGAATGAGTGTGTCCACATGGAGGTGTGCACACTGAACTGTTAGAATGAGTGTGCCCACATGGAGTTGTGCTCACTGAACTGTTAGAATGAGTGTGTCCACATGGAGGTGTGCACACTGAACAGTTAGAATGAGTGTGTCCACATGCAGGTGTGCACAATGAACTGGTGGAATGAGTGTTTCCACATGGAGGTGTGCACACTGAACTGTTAGAATGAGTGTGCCCACCTGGAGGTGTGCACACTGAACTGTTAGAATGAGTATGCCCACATGGAGGTGTGCACATTGAACTGTTAGAATGATTGTGTCCACATGCAGGTGTGCACACTGAACTGTTAGAATGAGTGTGCCCACATGGAGGTGTGCACACTCAACTGTTAGAATGAGTGTGTCCCTGTGGAGATGTGCACACTGAACTGTTAGAATGAGTGTGTCCACATGGAGGTGTGCACACTGAACTGTTAGAATGAGTGTGCCCACATGGAGGAGAGCACACTGAACTGTTAGAATGAATGTGCTCACATGGAGGTGTGCACACTGAACCGTTAGAATGAGTGTATCCCTGTGGAGGTGTGCACACTGAACTGTTAGGATGAGTGTGTCCACATGGAGGTGTGCACACTTAACTTTTAGAATGAGTATGCACACATAGAGGTGTGCACACTGAACTGTTAGAATGATTGTGTCCACATGCAGGTGTGCACACTGAACTGTTAGAATGAGTGTGTCCCTGTGGAGGTGTGCACACTGAAATGTTAGAATGAGTGTGTCCACATGGAGGTGTGCACACTGAAGTGTTAGAATTTGTCCACATGGAGGTGTGCACACTGAACTGTTAGAATGAGTGTGTCCACATGGAGGTGTGCACACTGAACTGTTAGAATGAGTGTGTCCACATGGAGGTGTGCACACTGAACTGTTAGAATGAGTGTGTCCACATGGAGGTGTGCACCCTGAACTGTTAGAATGAGTGTGTCCACATGGAGGTGTGCACACTGAACTGTTAGAATGAGTGTGCCCACATGGAGGTGTGTACACTGAACAGTTAGAATGAGTGTGTCCACATGGAGTTGTGCACACTGAACTATTAGAATGAGTGTGGCCCTGTTTAGGTGTGCACACAGAAATGTTAAAATGAGTGTGTCCACATGGAGGTGTGCACACTGAAGTGTTAGAATTTGTCCACATTGAGGTGTGCACACTGAATTGTTACAATGAGTGTGTCCACATGGAGGTGTCCACCCTGAACTGTTAGAATGAGTATGCCCACATGGAGGTGTGCACACTGACCTGTTAGATTGAGTGTGTCCACATGGAGGTGTGCACACTGAACTGTTACAATGAGTGTATCCCTGTGGAGGTGTGCACACTGAACTGTTAGGATGAGTGTGTCCACATGGAGGTGTGCACACTGAACTGTTTAAATGAGTGTGTCCACATGGAGGTGTGCACACTGAACTGTTAGAATGAGTGTGTCCACATGGAGGTGTGCACGCTGAACTGTTAGAATGAGTGTGCCCACATGGAGGTGTGCACACTGAACTGTTAGAATGATTTTGTCCACAGGCAGGTGTGCACACTGAACTGTTAGAATGAGTGTGTCCCTGTGGAGGTGTGCACACTGAACTGTTAGAATGAGTGTGCCCACATGGAGGTGTGCACACTGAACAGGTAGAATGAGTGTGTCCACATGGTGGTGTGCAAACTGAAGTGTTAGAATGAATGTGCCCACATGGAGGTGTGCACACTGAACTGTTAGAATGAGTGTGTCCACATGGAGGTGTGCACACTGAACTGTTAGAATGAGTGTATCCCTGTGGAGGTGTGCACACTGAACTGTTAGGATGAGTGTGTCCACATGGAGGTGTGCACACTGAACTGTTAGAAAGAGTGTGTCCACATGCAGGTGTGCACAATGAACTGGTGGAATGAGTGTTTCCACATGGAGGTGTGCACACTGAACTGTTAGAATGAGTGTGCCCACATGGAGGTGTGCACACTGAAATGTTAGAATGATTGTGTCCACATGGAGGTGTGCACACTGAACTGTTAGAATGAGTGTGTCCCTGTGGAGATGTGCACACTGGACTGTTAGAATGAGTGTGTCCACATGGAGGTGTGCACACTGAACTGTTAGAATGAGTGTGCCCACATGGAGGAGAGCACACTGAACTGTTAGAATGAATGTGCCCACATGGAGGTGTGCACACTGAACTGTTAGAATGAGTGTATCCCTGTGGAGGTGTGCACACTGAACTGTTAGGATGAGTGTGTCCACATGGAGGTGTGCACAATGAACTGTTAGAATGAGTGTGTCCCTGTGGAGGTGTGCACACTGAAGTGTTAGAATTTTTCCACATGGAGGTGTGCACACTCAACACTCAACTGTTAGAATGAGTGTGTCCCTGTGGAGATGTGCACACTGAACTGTTAGAATGAGTGTGTCCACATGGAGGTGTGCACACTGAACTGCTAGAATGAGTGTGCCCACATGGAGGAGAGCACACTGAACTGTTAGAATGAATGTGCTCACATGGAGGTGTGCACACTGAACTGTTAGAATGAGTGTATCCCTGTGGAGCTGTGCACACTGAACTGTTAGGATGAGTGTGTCCACATGGAGGTGTGCACACTGAACTGTAAGAATGAGTGTGTCCCTGTGGACGTTTGCACACTGAACTGTTAGAATGAGTGTGCCCACATGGAGGTGTACACACTGAACTGTTAGAATGAGTGTGACACATGGATGTGTGCACACTGAACTTTTAGAATGAGTGTGCCCACATGGTGGTGTGCACACTGAACTGTTAGAATGAGTACGCACACATGGAGGTGTGCATACTGAACTGTTAGAATGATTGTGTCCACATGCAGGTGTGCACATTGAACTGTTAGAATGAGTGTGTCCCTGTGGTGGTGTGCACACTGAACTGTTAGAATGATTGTGTCCACATGGAGGTATGCACACTGAACTGTTAGAATGAGTGTGCCCACATGAAGGTGTGCACACTGAACTGTTAGAATGAGTGTGTCCACATGGATGTGTGCAAACTGAACTGTTAGAATGAGTGTATCCCTGTGGAGGTGTGCACACTGAACTGTTAGGATGAGTGTGTCCACATGAAGGTGTGCACACTGAACTGTTAGAATGAGTGTGCCCACATGGAGGTGTGCACACTGAACTGTTACAATGAGTGTGTCCACATGGAAGTGTCCACACTGAACTGTTAGAATGAGTGTGCCCACATGGAGTTGTGCACACTGAACTGTTAGAATGAGTGTGTCCACATGGAGGTGTGCACACTGAACTGTTAGAATGAGTGTGCTTACATGGAGGTGTGCACACTAAACTGTTAGAATGAGTGTGCCCACATGGAGGTGTGCACACTGAACTGTTAGAATGAGTGTGCCCACATGAAGGTGTGCACACTGAACTGTTAGAATGAGTGTGTCCACATGGATGTGTGCAAACTGAACTGTTAGAATGAGTGTATCCCTGTGGAGGTGTGCACACTGAACTGTTAGGATGAGTGTGTCCACATGAAGGTGTGCACACTGAACTGTTAGAATGAGTGTGCCCACATGGAGGTGTGCACACTGAACTGTTAGAATGAATGTGTCCACAAGGAGTTGTGCACACTGAACTGTTAGGATGAGTATGCCCACATGGAGGTGTGCACATTGAACTGTTAGAATGATTGTGTCCACATGCAGGTGTGCACACTGAACTGTTAGAATGAGTGTGTCCCTGTGGAGGTGTGCACACTGAACTGTTAGAATGAGTGTGCCCACATGGAGGTGTGCAAACTGAAGTGTTAGAATGAATGTGCCCACATGGAGGTGTGCACACTGAACTGTTAGAATGAGTGTGTCCACATGGAGGTGTGCACACTGAACTGTTAGAATGAGTGTGCCCACATGGAGTTGTGCTCACTGAACTGTTAGAATGAGTGTGTCCACCTGGAGGTGTGCACACTGAACTGTTAGAATGAGTGTGTCCACATGCAGGTGTGCACAATGAACTGGTGGAATGAGTGTTTCCACATGGAGGTGTGCACACTGAACTGTTAGAATGAGTGTGCCCACATGGAGGTGTGCACACTGAACTGTTAGAATGAGTATGCCCACATGGAGGTGTGCACATTGAACTGTTAGAATGATTGTGTCCACATGCAGGTGTGCACACTGAACTGTTAGAATGAGTATGTCCCTGTGGAGGTGTGCACACTGAACTGTTAGAATGAGTGTGTCCACATGGAGGTGTGCACACTCAACTGTTAGAATGAGTGTGTCCCTGTGGAGATGTGCACACTGAACTGTTAGAATGAGTGTGTCCACATGGAGGTGTGCACACTGAACTGTTAGAATGAGTGTGCCCACATGGAGGAGAGCACACTGAACTGTTAGAATGAATGTGCTCACATGGAGGTGTGCACACTGAACTGTTAGAATGAGTGTATCCCTGTGGAGGTGTGCACACTGAACTGTTAGGATGAGTGTGTCCACATGGAGGTGTGCACACTTAAATTTTAGAATGAGTATGCACACATGGAGGTGTGCACACTGAACTGTTAGAATGATTGTGTCCACATGCAGGTGTGCACACTGAACTGTTAGAATGAGTGTGTCCCTGTGGAGGTGTGCACACTGAAATGTTAGAATGAGTGTGTCCACATGGAGGTGTGCACACTCAACTGTTAGAATGAGTGTGTCCCTGTGGAGATGTGCACACTGAACTGTTAGAATGAGTGTGTCCACATGGAGGTGTGCACACTGAACTGTTAGAATGAGTGTGCCCACATGGAGGAGAGCACACTGAACTGTTAGAATGAATGTGCTCACATGGAGGTGTGCACACTGAACTGTTAGAATGAGTGTATCCCTGTGGAGGTGTGCACACTGAACTGTTAGGATGAGTGTGTCCACATGGAGGTGTGCACACTTAAATTTTAGAATGAGTATGCACACATGGAGGTGTGCACACTGAACTGTTAGAATGATTGTGTCCACATGCAGGTGTGCACACTGAACTGTTAGAATGAGTGTGTCCCTGTGGAGGTGTGCACACTGAAATGTTAGAATGAGTGTGTCCACATGGAGGTGTGCACACGGAAGTGTTAGAATTTGTCCACATGGAGGTGTGCACACTGAACTGTTAGAATGAGTGTGTCCACATGGAGGTGTGCACACTGAACTGTTAGAATGAGTGTGTCCACATGGAGGTGTGCACACTGAACTGTTAGAATGAGTGTGTCCACATGGAGGTGTGCACACTGAACTGTTAGAATGAGTGTGTCCACATGGGGGTATGCACACTGAACTGTTAGAATGAGTGTGTCCACATGGAGGTGTGCACACTGAACTGTTAGAATGAGTGTGTCCACATGGAGGTGTACACACTGAACTGTTAGAATGAGTGTGCCCACATGGAGGTGTGTACACTGAACAGTTAGAATGAGTGTGTCCACATGGAGTGGTGCACACTGAACTATTAGAATGAGTGTGGCCCTGTTTAGGTGTGCACACAGAAATGTTAAAATGAGTGTGTCCACATGGAGGTGTGCACACTGAAGTGTTAGAATTTGTCCACATTGAGGTGTGCACACTGAATTGTTACAATGAGTGTGTCCACATGGAGGTGTCCACCCTGAACTGTTAGAATGAGTATGCCCACATGGAGGTGTGCACACTGACCTGTTAGATTGAGTGTGTCCACATGGAGGTGTGCACACTGAACTGTTACAATGAGTGTATCCCTGTGGAGGTGTGCACACTGAACTGGTAGGATGAGTGTGTCCACATGGAGGTGTGCACACTGAACTGTTTAAATGAGTGTGTCCACATGGAGGTGTGCACACTGAAATGTTAGAATGAGTGTGTCCACATGGAGGTGTGCACACTGAACTGTTAGAATGAGTGTGCCCACATGGAGGTGTGAACACTGAACTGTTAGAATGAGTGTGTCCACATGGAGGTGTGCACACTGAACTATTAGAATGAGTGTATCCCTGTGGAGGTGTGCACACTGAACTGTTAGGATGAGTGTGTCCACATGGAGGTGTGCACACTGAACTGTTAGAATGAGTGTGTCCACATGCAGGTGTGCACAATGAACTGTTGGAATGAGTGTGTCCACATGGAGGTGTGCACACTTAACTGTTAGAATGAGTGTGCCCACGTGGAAGTGTGCACACTGAACTGTTACAATGAGTGTATCCCTGTGGAGGTGTGCACACTGAACTGTTAGAATGAGTGTGTCCTCATGGAGGTGTGCACACTGAACTGTTAGAATGAGTGTGTCCACATGGAGGTTTGCACACTGAACTGTTACAATGAGTGTATCCCTGTGGAGGTGTGCACACTGAACTGTTAAGATGAGTGTGTCCTCATGGAGGTGTGCACACTGAACTGTTAGAATGAGTGTGTCCACATGGAGGTGTGCACACTGAACTGTTAGAATGAGTGTGTCCACATGGAGGTGTGCACGCTGAACTGTTAGAATGAGTGTGCCCACATGGAGGTGTGCACACTGAACTGTTAGAATGATTTTGTCCACAGGCAGGTGTGCACACTGAACTGTTAGAATGAGTGTGTCCCTGTGGAGGTGTGCACACTGAACTGTTAGAATGAGTGTGCCCACATGGAGGTGTGCACACTGAACAGGTAGAATGAGTGTGTCCACATGGTGGTGTGCAAACTGAAGTGTTAGAATGAATGTGCCCACATGGAGGTGTGCACACTGAACTGTTAGAATGAGTGTGTCCACATGGAGGTGTGCACACTGAACTGTTAGAATGAGTGTATCCCTGTGGAGGTGTGCACACTGAACTGTTAGGATGAGTGTGTCCACATGGAGGTGTGCACACTGAACTGTTAGAAAGAGTGTGTCCACATGCAGGTGTGCACAATGAACTGGTGGAATGAGTGTTTCCACATGGAGGTGTGCACACTGAACTGTTAGAATGAGTGTGCCCACATGGAGGTGTGCACACTGAAATGTTAGAATGATTGTGTCCACATGGAGGTGTGCACACTGAACTGTTAGAATGAGTGTGTCCCTGTGGAGATGTGCACACTGGACTGTTAGAATGAGTGTGTCCACATGGAGGTGTGCACACTGAACTGTTAGAATGAGTGTGCCCACATGGAGGAGAGCACACTGAACTGTTAGAATGAATGTGCCCACATGGAGGTTTGCACACTGAACTGTTAGAATGAGTGTATCCGAGTGGAGGTGTGCACACTGAACTGTTAGGATGAGTGTGTCCACATGGAGGTGTGCACAATGAACTGTTAGAATGAGTGTGTCCCTGTGGAGGTGTGCACACTGAAGTGTTAGAATTTGTCCACATGGAGGTGTGCACACTCAACACTCAACTGTTAGAATGAGTGTGTCCCTGTGGAGATGTGCACACTGAACTGTTAGAATGAGTGTGTCCACATGGAGGTGTGCACACTGAACTGTTAGAATGAGTGTGCCCACATGGAGGAGAGCACACTGAACTGTTAGAATGAATGTGCTCACATGGAGGTGTGCACACTGAACTGTTAGAATGAGTGTATCCCTGTGGAGCTGTGCACACTGAACTGTTAGGATGAGTGTGTCCACATGGAGGTGTGCACACTGAACTGTAAGAATGAGTGTGTCCCTGTGGACGTGTGCACACTGAACTGTTAGAATGAGTGTGCCCACATGGAGGTGTACACACTGAACTGTTAGAATGAGTGTGACACATGGATGTGTGCACACTGAACTGTTAGAATGAGTGTGCCCACATGGTGGTGTGCACACTGAACTGTTAGAATGAGTACGCACACATGGAGGTGTGCATACTGAACTGTTAGAATGATTGTGTCCACATGCAGGTGTGCACATTGAACTGTTAGAATGAGTGTGTCCCTGTGGTGGTGTGCACACTGAACTGTTAGAATGATTGTGTCCACATGGAGGTATGCACACTGAACTGTTAGAATGACTGTGTCCCTGTGGTGGTGAGCACACTGAAATGTTAGAATGAGTGTGTCCACATGGAGGTGTGCACACTGAACTGTTAGAATTTGTCCACATGGAGTTGTGCACACTGAACTGTTAGAATGAATGTGTCCACATGGAGGTGTGCACACAGAACTGTTAGAATGAGTGTGTCCCTGTGGAGGTGTGCACACTGAAATGTTAGAATGAGTGCGTCCACATGGAGGTGTGCACACTGAAGTGTTAGAATGAGTGTGTCCACATGGAGGTGTGCACACTGAACTGTTAGAATGAGTGTGCCCACATGGAGGTGTGCACACTGAACTGTTAGAATGAGTGTGTCCACATGGAGGTGTGCACACTGAACTGTTAGAATGAGTGTGGCCCTGTGGAGGTGTGCACACAGAAATGTTAAAATGAGTGTGTCCACATGGAGGTGTGCACAATGAAGTGTAAGAATTTGTCCACATTGAGGTGTGCACACTGAACTGTTACAATGAGTGTGTCCATATGGAGGTGTCCACACTGAACTGTTAGAATGAGTATGCCCACATGGAGTTGTGCACACTGAACTGTTAGAATGATTGTGTCCCTGTGGTGGTGTGCACACTGAACTGTTAGAAAGATTGTGTCCACATGGAGGTATGCACACAGAACTGTTAGAATGACTGTGTCCCTGTGGAGGTGAGCACACTGAAATGTTAGAATGAGTGTGTCCACATGGAGGTGTGCACACTGAACTGTTAGAATTTGTCCACATGGAGTTGTGCACACTGAACTGTTAGAATGAATGTGTCCACATGGAGGTGTGCACACAGAACTGTTAGAATGAGTGTGTCCACATGGAGGTGTGCACTCTGAACTGTTAGAATGAGTGTGTCCACATGGAGGTGTGCACACTGAACTGTTAGATGAGTGTGCCCACATGGAGGTGTGCACACTGAACTGTTAGAATGAGTGTGTCACAGTGGAGGTATGCACACAGAAATGTTAAAATGAGTGTGTCCACACGAGGTGTGCACACTGAAGTGTTAGAATTTGTCCACATTGAGGTTTGCACACTGAATTGTTACAATGAGTGTGTCCACATGGAGGTGTCCACACTGAACTGTTAGAATGAGTGTGCCCACATGGAGTTGTGCACACTGAACTGTTAGAATGAGTGTGTCCACATGGAGGTGTGCACACTGAACTGTTAGAATGAGTGTGCTTACATGGAGGTGTGCACACTAAACTGTTAGAATGAGTGTGCCCACATGGAGGTGTGCACACTGAACTGTTAGAATGAGTGTGCCCACATGAAGGTGTGCACACTGAACTGTTAGAATGAGTGTGTCCACATGGATGTGTGCAAACTGAACTGTTAGAATGAGTGTATCCCTGTGGAGGTGTGCACACTGAACTGTTAGGATGAGTGTGTCCACATGAAGGTGTGCACACTGAACTGTTAGAATGAGTGTGCCCACATGGAGGTGTGCACACTGAACTGTTAGAATGAATGTGTCCACAAGGAGGTGTGCACACTGAACTGTTAGGATGAGTGTGTCCACATGGAGGTGTGCACACAGAACTGTTAGAATGACTGTGTCCACATGGAGGTGTGCACACTGAACTGTTAGAATGAGTGTTTTCCTGTGGAGGTGTGCACAATGAACTGTTAGAATGAGTGTGTCCACATGGAGGTGTGCACACTGAACTGTTCGAATGAGTGTGTCCACATGGATGTGTGCAAAATGAACTGTTAGAATGAGTGTGCCCACATGGAGGTGTGCACACTGAACTGTTAGAATGAGTGTGTCCACATGGAGGTGTGCACACTGAATTGTTAGAATGAGTGTATCCCTGTGGAGGTGTGCACACTGAACTGTTAGAATGAGTGTGTCCACATGGAGGTGTGCACAATGAACTGTTAGAATGAGTGTGCCCACATGGAGGTGTGCACACTGAACTGTTAGAATTATTGTGTCCACATGCAGGTGTGCACATTGAACTGTTAGAATGAGTGTGTCCCTGTGGAGGTGTGCACACTGAACTGTTAGAATGATTGTGTCATGATGGAGGTGTGCACACTGAACTGTTAGAATGAGTGTGTCCCTGTGGAGGTGTGCACACTGAAATGTTAGAATGAGTGCGTCCACATGGAGGTGTGCACACTGAAGTGTTAGAATGAGTGTGTCCACATGGAGGTGTGCACACTGAACTGTTAGAATGAGTGTGCCCACATGGAGGTGCGCACACTGAACTGTTAGAATGAGTGTGTCCACATTGAGGTGTGCACACTTAACTGTTAGAATGAGTGTGGCCCTGTGGAGGTGTGCACACAGAAATGTTAAAATGAGTGTGTCCACATGGAGGTGTGCACAATGAAGTGTTAGAATTTGTCCACATTGAGGTGTGCACACTGAACTGTTACAATGAGTGTGTCCACATGGAGGTGTCCACACTGAACTGTTAGAATGAGTATGCCCACATGGAGTTGTGCACACTGAACTGTTAGAATGATTGTGTCCACATGCAGGTGTGCACATTGAACTGTTAGAATGAGTGTGTCCCTGTGGTGGTGTGCACACTGAACTGTTAGAATGATTGTGTCCACATGGAGGTATGCACACTGAACTGTTAGAATGACTGTGTCCCTGTGGAGGTGAGCACACTGAAATGTTAGAATGAGTGTGTCCACATGGAGGTGTGCACACTGAACTGTTAGAATTTGTCCACATGGAGTTGTGCACACTGAACTGTTAGAATGAATGTGTCCACATGGAGGTGTGCACAGAGAACTGTTAGAATGAGTGTGTCCACATGGAGGTGTGCACTCTGAACTGTTAGAATGAGTGTGTCCACATGGAGGTGTGCACACTGAACTGTTAGATGAGTGTGCCCACATGGAGGTGTGCACACTGAACTGTTAGAATGAGTGTGTCACAGTGGAGGTATGCACACAGAAATGTTAAAATGAGTGTGTCCACACGAGGTGTGCACACTGAAGTGTTAGAATTTGTCCACATTGAGGTTTGCACACTGAATTGTTAGAATGAGTGTGTCCACATGGAGGTGTGCACACTGAACTGTTAGAATGAGTGTGCTTACATGGAGGTGTGCACACTAAACTGTTAGAATGAGTGTGCCCACATGGAGGTGTGCACACTGAACTGTTAGAATGAGTGTGCCCACATGAAGGTGTGCACACTGAACTGTTAGAATGAGTGTGTCCACATGGATGTGTGCAAACTGAACTGTTAGAATGAGTGTATAACTGTGGAGGTGTGCACACTGAACTGTTAGGATGAGTGTGTCCACATGAAGGTGTGCACACTGAACTGTTAGAATTAGTGTGCCCACATGGAGGTGTGCACACTGAACTGTTAGAATGAATGTGTCCACAAGGAGGTGTGCACACTGAACTGTTAGGATGAGTGTGTCCACATGGAGGTGTGCACACAGAACTGTTAGAATGACTGTGTCCACATGGAGGTGTGCACACTGAACTGTTAGAATGAGTGTGTCCCTGTGGAGGTGTGCACAATGAACTGTTAGAATGAGTGTGTCCACATGGAGGTGTGCACACTGAACTGTTCGAATGAGTGTGTCCACATGGATGTGTGCAAAATGAACTGTTAGAATGAGTGTGCCCACATGGAGGTGTGCACACTGAACTGTTAGAATGAGTGTGTCCACATGGAGGTGTGCACACTGAATTGTTAGAATGAGTGTATCCCTGTGGAGGTGTGCACACTGAACTGTTAGAATGAGTGTGTCCACATGGAGGTGTGCACAATGAACTGTTAGAATGAGTGTGCCCACATGGAGGTGTGCACACTGAACTGTTAGAATTATTGTGTCCACATGCAGGTGTGCACATTGAACTGTTAGAATGAGTGTGTCCCTGTGGAGGTGTGCACACTGAACTGTTAGAATGATTGTGTCATGATGGAGGTGTGCACACTGAACTGTTAGAATGAGTGTGTCCCTGTGGAGGTGTGCACACTGAAATGATAGAATGAGTGCGTCCACATGGAGGTGTGCACACTGAAGTGTTAGAATGAGTGTGTGCACATGGAGGTGTGCACACTGAACTGTTAGAATGAGTGTGCCCAAATGCAGGTGTGCACACTGAACTGTTAGAATGAGTGTGTCCACATGGCGGTGTGCACACTGAACTGTTAGAATGAGTGTGGCCCTGTGGAGGTGTGCACACAGAAATGTTAAAATGAGTGTGTCCACATGGAGGTGTGCACAATGAAGTGTTAGAATTTGTCCACATTGAGGTGTGCACACTGAACTGTTACAATGAGTGTGTCCACATGGAGGTGTCCACACGGAACTGTTAGAATGAGTATGCCCACATGGAGTTGTGCACACTGAACTGTTAGAATGATTGTGTCCCTGTGGTGGTGTGCACACTGAACTGTTAGAATGATTGTGTCCACATGGAGGTATGCACACTGAACTGTTAGAATGACTGTGTCCCTGTGGAGGTGAGCACACTGAAATGTTAGAATGAGTGTGTCCACATGGAGGTGTGCACACTGAACTGTTAGAATTTGTCCACATGGAGTTGTGCACACTGAACTGTTAGAATGAATGTGTCCACATGGAGGTGTGCACACAGAACTGTTAGAATGAGTGTGTCCACATGGAGGTGTGCACACTGAACTGTTAGATGAGTGTGCCCACATGGAGGTGTGCACACTGAACTGTTAGAATGAGTGTGTCACAGTGGAGGTATGCACACAGAAATGTTAAAATGAGTGTGTCCACACGAGGTGTGCACACTGAAGTGTTAGAATTTGTCCACATTGAGGTTTGCACACTGAATTGTTACAATGAGTGTGTCCACATGGAGGTGTCCACACTGAACTGTTAGAATGAGTGTGCCCACATGGAGTTGTGCACACTGAACTGTTAGAATGAGTGTGTCCCTGTGGAGGTGAGCACACTGAAATGTTAGAATGAGTGTGTCCACATGGAGGTGTGCACACTGAACTGTTAGAATTTGTCCACATGGAGTTGTGCACACTGAACTGTTAGAATGAATGTGTCCACATGGAGGTGTGCACTCTGAACTGTTAGAATGAGTGTGTCCACATGGAGGTGTGCACACTGAACTGTTAGATGAGTGTGCCCACATGGAGGTGTGCACACTGAACTGTTAGAATGAGTGTGTCACAGTGGAGGTATGCACACAGAAATGTTAAAATGAGTGTGTCCACACGAGGTATGCACACTGAAGTGTTAGAATTTGTCCACATTGAGGTTTGCACACTGAATTGTTACAATGAGTGTGTCCACATGGAGGTGTCCACACTGAACTGTTAGAATGAGTGTGCCCACATGGAGTTGTGCACACTGAACTGTTAGAATGAGTGTGTCCACATGGAGGTGTGCACACTGAACTGTTAGAATGAGTGTGCTTACATGGAGGTGTGCACACTAAACTGTTAGAATGAGTGTGCCCACATGGAGGTGTGCACACTGAACTGTTAGAATGAGTGTGCCCACATGAAGGTGTGCACACTGAACTGTTAGAATGAGTGTGTCCACATGGATGTGTGCAAACTGAACTGTTAGAATGAGTGTATCCCTGTGGAGGTGTGCACACTGAACTGTTAGGATGAGTGTGTCCACATGAAGGTGTGCACACTGAACTGTTAGAATGAGTGTGCCCACATGGAGGTGTGCACACTGAACTGTTAGAATGAATGTGTCCACAAGGAGGTGTGCACACTGAACTGTTAGGATGAGTGTGTCCACATGGAGGTGTGCACACAGAACTGTTAGAATGACTGTGTCCACATGGAGGTGTGCACACTGAACTGTTAGAATGAGTGTGTCCCTGTGGAGGTGTGCACAATGAACTGTTAGAATGAGTGTGTCCACATGGAGGTGTGCACACTGAACTGTTCGAATGAGTGTGTCCACATGGATGTGTGCAAAATGAACTGTTAGAATGAGTGTGCCCACATGGAGGTGTGCACACTGAACTGTTAGAATGAGTGTGTCCACATGGAGGTGTGCACACTGAATTGTTAGAATGAGTGTATCCCTGTGGAGGTGTGCACACTGAACTGTTAGAATGCGTGTGTCCACATGGAGGTGTGCACAATGAACTGTTAGAATGAGTGTGCCCACATGGAGGTGTGCACACTGAACTGTTAGAATTATTGTGTCCACATGCAGGTGTGCACATTGAACTGTTAGAATGAGTGTGTCCCTGTGGAGTTGTGCACACTGAACTGTTAGAATGATTGTGTCATGATGGAGGTGTGCACACTGAACTGTTAGAATGAGTGTGTCCCTGTGGATGTGTGCACACTGAAATGTTAGAATGAGTGCGTCCACATGGAGGTGTGCACACTGAAGTGTTAGAATGAGTGTGTCCACATGGAGGTGTGCACACTGAACTGTTAGAATGAGTGTGCCCACATGGAGGTGCGCACACTGAACTGTTAGAATGAGTGTGTCCACATTGAGGTGTGCACACTTAACTGTTAGAATGAGTGTGGCCCTGTGGAGGTGTGCACACAGAAATGTTAAAATGAGTGTGTCCACATGGAGGTGTGCACAATGAAGTGTTAGAATTTGTCCACATTGAGGTGTGCACACTGAACTCTTACAATGAGTGTGTCCACATGGAGGTGTCCACACTGAACTGTTAGAATGAGTATGCCCACATGGAGTTGTGCACACTGAACTGTTAGAATGATTGTGTCCACATGCAGGTGTGCACATTGAACTGTTAGAATGAGTGTGTCCCTGTGGTGGTGTGCACACTGAACTGTTAGAATGATTGTGTCCACATGGAGGTATGCACACTGAACTGTTAGAATGACTGTGTCCCTGTGGAGGTGAGCACACTGAAATGTTAGAATGAGTGTGTCCACATGGAGGTGTGCACACTGAACTGTTAGAATTTGTCCACATGGAGTTGTGCACACTGAACTGTTAGAATGAATGTGTCCACATGGAGGTGTGCACAGAGAACTGTTAGAATGAGTGTGTCCACATGGAGGTGTGCACTCTGAACTGTTAGAATGAGTGTGTCCACATGGAGGTGTGCACACTGAACTGTTAGATGAGTGTGCCCACATGGAGGTGTGCACACTGAACTGTTAGAATGAGTGTGTCACAGTGGAGGTATGCACACAGAAATGTTAAAATGAGTGTGTCCACACGAGGTGTGCACACTGAAGTGTTAGAATTTGTCCACATTGAGGTTTGCACACTGAATTGTTACAATGAGTGTGTCCACATGGAGGTGTCCACACTGAACTGTTAGAATGAGTGTGCCCACATGGAGTTGTGCACACTGAACTGTTAGAATGAGTGTGTCCACATGGAGGTGTGCACACTGAACTGTTAGAATGAGTGTGCTTACATGGAGGTGTGCACACTAAACTGTTAGAATGAGTGTGCCCACATGGAGGTGTGCACACTGAACTGTTAGAATGAGTGTGCCCACATGAAGGTGTGCACACTGAACTGTTAGAATGAGTGTGTCCACATGGATGTGTGCAAACTGAACTGTTAGAATGAGTGTATCCCTGTGGAGGTGTGCACACTGAACTGTTAGGATGAGTGTGTCCACATGAAGGTGTGCACACTGAACTGTTAGAATGAGTGTGCCCACATGGAGGTGTGCACACTGAACTGTTAGAATGAATGTGTCCACAAGGAGGTGTGCACACTGAACTGTTAGGATGAGTGTGTCCACATGGAGGTGTGCACACAGAACTGTTAGAATGACTGTGTCCACATGGAGGTGTGCACACTGAACTGTTAGAATGAGTGTGTCCCTGTGGAGGTGTGCACAATGAACTGTTAGAATGAGTGTGTCCACATGGAGGTGTGCACACTGAACTGTTCGAATGAGTGTGTCCACATGGATGTGTGCAAAATGAACTGTTAGAATGAGTGTGCCCACATGGAGGTGTGCACACTGAACTGTTAGAATGAGTGTGTCCACATGGAGGTGTGCACACTGAATTGTTAGAATGAGTGTATCCCTGTGGAGGTGTGCACACTGAACTGTTAGAATGCGTGTGTCCACATGGAGGTGTGCACACTGAACTGTTAGAATGAGTGTGCCCACATGGAGGTGTGCACACTGAACTGTTAGAATTATTGTGTCCACATGCAGGTGTGCACATTGAACTGTTAGAATGAGTGTGTCCCTGTGGAGGTGTGCACACTGAACTGTTAGAATGATTGTGTCATGATGGAGGTGTGCACACTGAACTGTTAGAATGAGTGTGTCCCTGTGGATGTGTGCACACTGAAATGTTAGAATGAGTGCGTCCACATGGAGGTGTGCACACTGAAGTGTTAGAATGAGTGTGTCCACATGGAGGTGTGCACACTGAACTGTTAGAATGAGTGTGCCCACATGGAGGTGCGCACACTGAACTGTTAGAATGAGTGTGTCCACATTGAGGTGTGCACACTTAACTGTTAGAATGAGTGTGGCCCTGTGGAGGTGTGCACACAGAAATGTTAAAATGAGTGTGTCCACATGGAGGTGTGCACAATGAAGTGTTAGAATTTGTCCACATTGAGGTGTGCACACTGAACTCTTACAATGAGTGTGTCCACATGGAGGTGTCCACACTGAACTGTTAGAATGAGTATGCCCACATGGAGGTGTGCACACTGAACTGTTAGAATGATTGTGTCCACATGCAGGTGTGCACACTGAACTGTTAGAATGAGTGTGTCCCTGTGGTGGTGTGCACACTGAACTGTTAGAATGATTGTGTCCACATGGAGGTATGCACACTGAACTGTTAGAATGACTGTGTCCCTGTGGAGGTGAGCACACTGAAATGTTAGAATGAGTGTGTCCACATGGAGGTGTGCACACTGAACTGTTAGAATTTGTCCACATGGAGTTGTGCACACTGAACTGTTAGAATGAATGTGTCCACATGGAGGTGTGCACACAGAACTGTTAGAATGAGTGTGTCCACATGGAGGTGTGCACACTGAACTGTTAGATGAGTGTGCCCACATGGAGGTGTGCACACTGAACTGTTAGAATGAGTGTGTCACAGTGGAGGTATGCACACAGAAATGTTAAAATGAGTGTGTCCACACGAGGTGTGCACACTGAAGTGTTAGAATTTGTCCACATTGAGGTTTGCACACTGAATTGTTACAATGAGTGTGTCCACATGGAGGTGTCCACACTGAACTGTTAGAATGAGTGTGCCCACATGGAGTTGTGCACACTGAACTGTTAGAATGAGTGTGTCCCTGTGGAGGTGAGCACACTGAAATGTTAGAATGAGTGTGTCCACATGGAGGTGTGCACACTGAACTGTTAGAATTTGTCCACATGGAGTTGTGCACACTGAACTGTTAGAATGAATGTGTCCACATGGAGGTGTGCACTCTGAACTGTTAGAATGAGTGTGTCCACATGGAGGTGTGCACACTGAACTGTTAGATGAGTGTGCCCACATGGAGGTGTGCACACTGAACTGTTAGAATGAGTGTGTCACAGTGGAGGTATGCACACAGAAATGTTAAAATGAGTGTGTCCACACGAGGTGTGCACACTGAAGTGTTAGAATTTGTCCACATTGAGGTTTGCACACTGAATTGTTACAATGAGTGTGTCCACATGGAGGTGTCCACACTGAACTGTTAGAATGAGTGTGCCCACATGGAGTTGTGCACACTGAACTGTTAGAATGAGTGTGTCCACATGGAGGTGTGCACACTGAACTGTTAGAATGAGTGTGCTTACATGGAGGTGTGCACACTAAACTGTTAGAATGAGTGTGCCCACATGGAGGTGTGCACACTGAACTGTTAGAATGAGTGTGCCCACATGAAGGTGTGCACACTGAACTGTTAGAATGAGTGTGTCCACATGGATGTGTGCAAACTGAACTGTTAGAATGAGTGTATCCCTGTGGAGGTGTGCACACTGAACTGTTAGGATGAGTGTGTCCACATGAAGGTGTGCACACTGAACTGTTAGAATGAGTGTGCCCACATGGAGGTGTGCACACTGAACTGTTAGAATGAATGTGTCCACAAGGAGGTGTGCACACTGAACTGTTAGGATGAGTGTGTCCACATGGAGGTGTGCACACAGAACTGTTAGAATGACTGTGTCCACATGGAGGTGTGCACACTGAACTGTTAGAATGAGTGTTTCCCTGTGGAGGTGTGCACAATGAACTGTTAGAATGAGTGTGTCCACATGGAGGTGTGCACACTGAACTGTTCGAATGAGTGTGTCCACATGGATGTGTGCAAAATGAACTGTTAGAATGAGTGTGCCCACATGGAGGTGTGCACACTGAACTGTTAGAATGAGTGTGTCCACATGGAGGTGTGCACACTGAATTGTTAGAATGAGTGTATCCCTGTGGAGGTGTGCACACTGAACTGTTAGAATGAGTGTGTCCACATGGAGGTGTGCACAATGAACTGTTAGAATGAGTGTGCCCACATGGAGGTGTGCACACTGAACTGTTAGAATTATTGTGTCCACATGCAGGTGTGCACATTGAACTGTTAGAATGAGTGTGTCCCTGTGGAGGTGTGCACACTGAACTGTTAGAATGATTGTGTCATGATGGAGGTGTGCACACTGAACTGTTAGAATGAGTGTGTCCCTGTGGAGGTGTGCACACTGAAATGTTAGAATGAGTGCGTCCACATGGAGGTGTGCACACTGAAGTGTTAGAATGAGTGTGTCCACATGGAGGTGTGCACACTGAACTGTTAGAATGAGTGTGCCCACATGGAGGTGCACACACTGAACTGTTAGAATGAGTGTGTCCACATTGAGGTGTGCACACTTAACTGTTAGAATGAGTGTGGCCCTGTGGAGGTGTGCACACAGAAATGTTAATATGAGTGTGTCCACATGGAGGTGTGCACAATGAAGTGTTAGAATTTGTCCACATTGAGGTGTGCACACTGAACTGTTACAATGAGTGTGTCCACATGGAGGTGTGCACACTGAACTGTTAGAATGAGTGTGCCCACATGGAGTTGTGCACACTGAACTGTTAGAATGAGTGTGTCCACATGGAGGTGTGCACACTGAACTGTTAGAATGAGTGTGCTTACATGGAGGTGTGCACACTAAACTGTTAGAATGAGTGTGCCCACATGGAGGTGTGCACACTGAACTGTTAGAATGAGTGTGCCCACATGAAGGTGTGCACACTGAACTGTTAGAATGAGTGTGTCCACATGGATGTGTGCAAACTGAACTGTTAGAATGAGTGTATCCCTGTGGAGGTGTGCACACTGAACTGTTAGGATGAGTGTGTCCACATGAAGGTGTGCACACTGAACTGTTAGAATGAGTGTGCCCACATGGAGGTGTGCACACTGAACTGTTAGAATGAATGTGTCCACAAGGAGGTGTGCACACTGAACTGTTTGATGAGTGTGTCCACATGGAGGTGTGCACACAGAACTGTTAGAATGACTGTGTCCACATGGAGGTGTGCACACTGAACTGTTAGAATGAGTGTGTCCCTGTGGAGGTGTGCACAATGAACTGTTAGAATGAGTGTGTCCACATGGAGGTGTGCACACTGAACTGTTAGAATGCGTGTGTCCACATGGATGTGTGCAAAATGAACTGTTAGAATGAGTGTGCCCACATGGAGGTGTGCACACTGAACTGTTAGAATGAGTGTGTCCACATGGAGGTGTGCACACTGAATTGTTAGAATGAGTGTATCCCTGTGGAGGTGTGCACACTGAACTGTTAGAATGCGTGTGTCCACATGGAGGTGTGCACACTGAACTGTTAGAATGAGTGTGCCCACATGGAGGTGTGCACACTGAACTGTTAGAATTATTGTGTCCACATGCAGGTGTGCACATTGAACTGTTAGAATGAGTGTGTCCCTGTGGAGGTGTGCACACTGAACTGTTAGAATGATTGTGTCATGATGGAGGTGTGCACACTGAACTGTTAGAATGAGTGTGTCCCTGTGGATGTGTGCACACTGAAATGTTAGAATGAGTGCGTCCACATGGAGGTGTGCACACTGAAGTGTTAGAATGAGTGTGTCCACATGGAGGTGTGCACACTGAACTGTTAGAATGAGTGTGCCCACATGGAGGTGCGCACACTGAACTGTTAGAATGAGTGTGTCCACTTTGAGGTGTGCACACTTAACTGTTAGAATGAGTGTGGCCCTGTGGAGGTGTGCACACAGAAATGTTAAAATGAGTGTGTCCACATGGAGGTGTGCACAATGAAGTGTTAGAATTTGTCCACATTGAGGTGTGCACACTGAACTGTTACAATGAGTGTGTCCACATGGAGGTGTCCACACTGAACTGTTAGAATGAGTATGCCCACATGGAGTTGTGCACACTGAACTGTTAGAATGATTGTGTCCACATGCAGGTGTGCACATTGAACTGTTAGAATGAGTGTGTCCCTGTGGTGGTGTGCACACTGAACTGTTAGAATGATTGTGTCCACATGGAGGTATGCACACTGAACTGTTAGAATGACTGTGTCCCTGTGGAGGTGAGCACACTGAAATGTTAGAATGAGTGTGTCCACATGGAGGTGTGCACACTGAACTGTTAGAATTTGTCCACATGGAGTTGTGCACACTGAACTGTTAGAATGAATGTGTCCACATGGAGGTGTGCACAGAGAACTGTTAGAATGAGTGTGTCCACATGGAGGTGTGCACTCTGAACTGTTAGAATGAGTGTGTCCACATGGAGGTGTGCACACTGAACTGTTAGATGAGTGTGCCCACATGGAGGTGTGCACACTGAACTGTTAGAATGAGTGTGTCACAGTGGAGGTATACACACAGAAATGTTAAAATGAGTGTGTCCACACGAGGTGTGCACACTGAAGTGTTAGAATTTGTCCACATTGAGGTTTGCACACTGAATTGTTACAATGAGTGTGTCCACATGGAGGTGTCCACACTGAACTGTTAGAATGAGTGTGCCCACATGGAGTTGTGCACACTGAACTGTTAGAATGAGTGTGTCCACATGGAGGTGTGCACACTGAACTGTTAGAATGAGTGTGCTTACATGGAGGTGTGCACACTAAACTGTTAGAATGAGTGTGCCCACATGGAGGTGTGCACACTGAACTGTTAGAATGAGTGTGCCCACATGAAGGTGTGCACACTGAACTGTTAGAATGAGTGTGTCCACATGGATGTGTGCAAACTGAACTGTTAGAATGAGTGTATCCCTGTGGAGGTGTGCACACTGAACTGTTAGGATGAGTGTGTCCACATGAAGGTGTGCACACTGAACTGTTAGAATGAGTGTGCCCACATGGAGGTGTGCACACTGAACTGTTAGAATGAATGTGTCCACAAGGAGGTGTGCACACTGAACTGTTAGGATGAGTGTGTCCACATGGAGGTGTGCACACAGAACTGTTAGAATGACTGTGTCCACATGGAGGTGTGCACACTGAACTGTTAGAATGAGTGTGTCCCTGTGGAGGTGTGCACAATGAACTGTTAGAATGAGTGTGTCCACATGGAGGTGTGCACACTGAACTGTTCGAATGAGTGTGTCCACATGGATGTGTGCAAAATGAACTGTTAGAATGAGTGTGCCCACATGGAGGTGTGCACACTGAACTGTTAGAATGAGTGTGTCCACATGGAGGTGTGCACACTGAATTGTTAGAATGAGTGTATCCCTGTGGAGGTGTGCACACTGAACTGTTAGAATGCGTGTGTCCACATGGAGGTGTGCACACTGAACTGTTAGAATGAGTGTGCCCACATGGAGGTGTGCACACTGAACTGTTAGAATTATTGTGTCCACATGCAGGTGTGCACATTGAACTGTTAGAATGAGTGTGTCCCTGTGGAGGTGTGCACACTGAACTGTTAGAATGATTGTGTCATGATGGAGGTGTGCACACTGAACTGTTAGAATGAGTGTGTCCCTGTGGATGTGTGCACACTGAAATGTTAGAATGAGTGCGTCCACATGGAGGTGTGCACACTGAAGTGTTAGAATGAGTGTGTCCACATGGAGGTGTGCACACTGAACTGTTAGAATGAGTGTGCCCACATGGAGGTGCGCACACTGAACTGTTAGAATGAGTGTGTCCACATTGAGGTGTGCACACTTAACTGTTAGAATGAGTGTGGCCCTGTGGAGGTGTGCACACAGAAATGTTAAAATGAGTGTGTCCACATGGAGGTGTGCACAATGAAGTGTTAGAATTTGTCCACATTGAGGTGTGCACACTGAACTGTTACAATGAGTGTGTCCACATGGAGGTGTCCACACTGAACTGTTAGAATGAGTATGCCCACATGGAGTTGTGCACACTGAACTGTTAGAATGATTGTGTCCACATGCAGGTGTGCACATTGAACTGTTAGAATGAGTGTGTCCCTGTGGTGGTGTGCACACTGAACTGTTAGAATGATTGTGTCCACATGGAGGTATGCACACTGAACTGTTAGAATGACTGTGTCCCTGTGGAGGTGAGCACACTGAAATGTTAGAATGAGTGTGTCCACATGGAGGTGTGCACACTGAACTGTTAGAATTTGTCCACATGGAGTTGTGCACACTGAACTGTTAGAATGAATGTGTCCACATGGAGGTGTGCACAGAGAACTGTTAGAATGAGTGTGTCCACATGGAGGTGTGCACTCTGAACTGTTAGCATGAGTGTGTCCACATGGAGGTGTGCACACTGAACTGTTAGATGAGTGTGCCCACATGGAGGTGTGCACACTGAACTGTTAGAATGAGTGTGTCACAGTGGACGTATGCACACAGAAATGTTAAAATGAGTGTGTCCACACGAGGTGTGCACACTGAAGTGTTAGAATTTGTCCACATTGAGGTTTGCACACTGAATTGTTACAATGAGTGTGTCCACATGGAGGTGTCCACACTGAACTGTTAGAATGAGTGTGCCCACATGGAGTTGTGCACACTGAACTGTTAGAATGAGTGTGTCCACATGGAGGTGTGCACACTGAACTGTTAGAATGAGTGTGCTTACATGGAGGTGTGCACACTAAACTGTTAGAATGAGTGTGCCCACATGGAGGTGTGCACACTGAACTGTTAGAATGAGTGTGCCCACATGAAGGTGTGCACACTGAACTGTTAGAATGAGTGTGTCCACATGGATGTGTGCAAACTGACTGTTAGAATGAGTGTATCCCTGTGGAGGTGTGCACACTGAACTGTTAGGATGAGTGTGTCCACATGAAGGTGTGCACACTGAACTGTTAGAATGAGTGTGCCCACATGGAGGTGTGCACACTGAACTGTTAGAATGAATGTGTCCACAAGGAGGTGTGCACACTGAACTGTTAGGATGAGTGTGTCCACATGGAGGTGTGCACACAGAACTGTTAGAATGACTGTGTCCACATGGAGGTGTGCACACTGAACTGTTAGAATGAGTGTGTCCCTGTGGAGGTGTGCACAATGAACTGTTAGAATGAGTGTGTCCACATGGAGGTGTGCACACTGAACTGTTCGAATGAGTGTGTCCACATGGATGTGTGCAAAATGAACTGTTAGAATGAGTGTGCCCACATGGAGGTGTGCACACTGAACTGTTAGAATGAGTGTGTCCACATGGAGGTGTGCACACTGAATTGTTAGAATGAGTGTATCCCTGTGGAGGTGTGCACACTGAACTGTTAGAATGCGTGTGTCCACATGGAGGTGTGCACACTGAACTGTTAGAATGAGTGTGCCCACATGGAGGTGTGCACACTGAACTGTTAGAATTATTGTGTCCACATGCAGGTGTGCACATTGAACTGTTAGAATGAGTGTGTCCCTGTGGAGGTGTGCACACTGAACTGTTAGAATGATTGTGTCATGATGGAGGTGTGCACACTGAACTGTTAGAATGAGTGTGTCCCTGTGGATGTGTGCACACTGAAATGTTAGAATGAGTGCGTCCACATGGAGGTGTGCACACTGAAGTGTTAGAATGAGTGTGTCCACATGGAGGTGTGCACACTGAACTGTTAGAATGAGTGTGCCCACATGGAGGTGCGCACACTGAACTGTTAGAATGAGTGTGTCCACATTGAGGTGTGCACACTGAACTGTTAGAATGAGTGTGGCCCTGTGGAGGTGTGCACACAGAAATGTTAAAATGAGTGTGTCCACATGGAGGTGTGCACAATGAAGTGTTAGAATTTGTCCACATTGAGGTGTGCACACTGAACTGTTACAATGAGTGTGTCCACATGGAGGTGTCCACACTGAACTGTTAGAATGAGTATGCCCACATGGAGTTGTGCACACTGAACTGTTAGAATTAGTGTGTCCACATGGAGGTGTGCACACTGAACTGTTACAATGAGTGTATCCCTGTGGAGGTGTGCACACTGAACCTTTAGGTTGAGTATGTCCTCATGGAGGTGTGCACACTGAAATGTTAGAATGAGTGTGTCCACATGGAGGTGTGCACACTGAAATGTTAGAATGAGTGTGTCCACATGGAGGTGTGCACACTGAACTGTTAGAATGAGTGTGCCCACATGGAGGTGTGCACACTGAACAGGTAGAATGAGTGTGTCCACATGGAGGTGTGCAAACTGAAGTGTTAGAATGAATGTGCCCACATGGAGGTGTGCACACTGAACTGTTAGAATGAGTGTGTCCACATGGAGGTGTGCACACTGAACTGTTAGAATGAGTGTATCCCTGTGGAGGTGTGCACACTGAACTGTTAGGATGAGTGTGTCCACATGGAGGTGTGCACACTGAACTGTTAGAATGAGTGTGTCCACATGCAGGTGTGCACAATGAACTGTTAGAATGAGTATGCCCACATGGAGGTGTGCACACTGAACTGTTAGAATGATTGTCTCCACATGCAGGTGTGCACACTGAACTGTTAGAATGAGTGTGTCCCTGTGGAGGTGTGCACATTGAAATGTTAGAATGAGTGTGTCCACATGGAGGTCTGCACACTGAACTGTTAGAATGAGTGTGTCTCTGTGGAGATGTGCACACTGAACTGTTAGAATGAGTGTGCCCACATGGAGGTGTGCACACTGAACTGTTAGAATGAGTGTGTCCACATGGAGGAGAGCACACTGAACTGTTAGAATGAATGTGCCCACATGGAGGTGTGCACACTGAACTGTTAGAATGAGTGTGTCCACATTGAGGTGTGCACACTGAACTGTTAGAATGAGTGTGGCCACATGGAGGTGTGCACACTGAACTGTTAGAATGAGTGTGTCCACATGGGGGTGTGCACACTGAACTGTTAGAATGAGTGTGTCCACATGGAGGTGTGCACACTGAACTGTTAGAATGAGTGTGTCCACATGGAGGTATGCACACTGAACTGTTAGAATGAGTGTGCCCACATAAAGGTGTGCACACTGAACTGTTAGAATGACTGTGTCCACATGGAGTTGTGCACACTGAACTGTTAGAATGAGTGTGGCCCTGTGGAAGTGTGCACACAGAAATGTTAAAATGAGTGTGTCCACATGGAGGTGTGCACACTGAAGTGTTAGAATTTGTCCACATTGAGGTGTGCACACTGAATTGTTACAATGAGTGTGTCCACATGGAGGTGTCCACACTGAACTGTTAGAATGAGTATGCCCATATGGAGGTGTGCACACTGAACTGTTAGAATGAGCGTGTCCACATGGAGGTGTGCACACTAAACTGTTACAATGAGTGTATACCTGTGGAGGTGTGCACACTGAACTGTTAGGATGAGTGTGTCCACATGGAGGTGTGCACACTGAACTGTTAGAATGAGTGTGTCCACATGGAGGTGTGCACACTGAAATGTTAGAATGAGTGTGTCCACATGGAGGTGTGCACACTGAACTGTTAGAATGAGTGTGCCCACATGGAGGTGTGCACACTGAACTGTTAGAATGATTTTGTCCACATGCAGTTGTGCACACTGAACTGTTAGAATGAGTGTGTCCCTGTGGAGGTGTGCACACTGAACAGGTAGAATGAGTGTGTCCACATGGAGGTGTGCAAACTGAAGTGTTAGAATGAATGTGCCCACATGGAGGTGTGCACACTGAAATGTTAGAATGAGTGTGTCCACATGGAGGTGTGCACACTGAACTGTTAGAATGAGTGTATCCCTGTGGAGGTGTGCACACTGCACTGTTAGGATGAGTGTGTCCACATGGAGGTGTGCACACTGAACTGTTACAATGAGTGTATCCCTGTGGAGGTGTGCACACTGAACTGTTAAGATGAGTGTGTCCTCATGGAGGTGTGCACACTGAACTGTTAGAATGAGTGTGTCCACATGGAGGTGTGCACACTGAAATGTTAGAATGAGTGTGTCCACATGGAGGTGTGCACACTGAACTGTTAGAATGAGTGTGCCCACATGGAGGTGTGCACACTGAACTGTTAGAATGAGTGTGCCCACATGGAGGTGTGCACACTGAACTGTTAGAATGATTTTGTCCACATGCAGGTGTGCACACTGAACTGTTAGAATGAGTGTGTCCCTGTGGAGGTGTGCACACTGAACTGTTAGAATGAGTGTGTCCACATGCAGGTGTGCACAATGAACTGGTGGAATGAGTGTTTCCACATGGAGGTGTGCACACTGAACTGTTAGAATGAGTATGCCCACATGGAGGTGTGCACATTGAACTGTTAGAATGATTGTGTCCACATGCAGGTGTGCACACTGAACTGTTAGAATGAGTATGTCCCTGTGGAGGTGTGCACACTGAACTGTTAGAATAATTTTGTCCACAGGCAGGTGTGCACACTGAACTGTTAGAATGAGTGTGTCCCTGTGGAGGTGTGCACACTGAACTGTTAGAATGAGTGTGCCCACGTGGAGGTGTGCACACTGAACAGGTAGAATGAGTGTGTCCACATGGTGGTGTGCAAACTGAAGTGTTAGAATGAATGTGCCCACATGGAGGTGTGCACACTGAACTGTTAGAATGAGTGTGTCCACATGGAGGTGTGCACACTGAACTGGTAGAATGAGTGTATCCCTGTGGAGGTGTGCACACTGAACTGTTAGGATGAGTGTGTCCACATGGAGGTGTGCACACTGAACTGTTAGAAAGAGTGTGTCCACATGCAGGTGTGCACAATGAACTGGTGGAATGAGTGTTTCCACATGGAGGTGTGCACACTGAACTGTTAGAATGAGTGTGCCCACATGGATGTGTGCACACTGAACTGTTAGAATGAGTATGCCCACATGGAGGTGTGCACACTGAACTGTTAGAATGATTGTGTCCACATGCAGGTGTGCACATTGAACTGTTAGAATGAGTGGGCCCACATGAAGGTGTGCACACTGAAATGTTAGAATGATTGTGTCCACATGGAGGTGTGCACATTGAACTGTTAGAATGATTGTGTCCACATGCAGGTGTGCACACTGAACTGTTAGAATGAGTATGTCCCTGTGGAGGTGTGCACACTGAACTGTTAGAATGAGTGTGTCCACATGGAGTTGTGCACACTGAACTGTTAGAATGTGTGTGTCCACATGGAGGTATGCACACTGAACTGTTAGAATGAGTGTGCCCACATGGAGGTGTGCACACTGAACTGTTAGAATGAGTGTGCCCACATGGAGGTGTGTACACTGAACAGTTAGAATGAGTGTGTCCACATGGAGTTGTGCACACTGAACTGTTAGAATGAGTGTGGCCCTGTTTAGGTGTGCACACAGAAATGTTAAAATGAGTGTGTCCACATGGAGGTGTGCACACTGAAGTGTTAGAATTTGTCCACATTGAGGTGTGCACACTGAATTGTTACAATGAGTGTGTCCACATGGAGGTGTCCACCCTGAACTGTTAGAATGAGTATGCCCACATGGAGGTGTGCACACTGACCTGTTAGATTGAGTGTGTCCACATGGAGGTGTGCACACTGAACTGTTACAATGAGTGTATCCCTATGGAGGTGTGCACACTGAACTGTTAGGATGAGTGTGTCCACATGGAGGTGTGCACACTGAACTGTTTAAATGAGTGTGTCCACATGGAGGTGTGCACACTGAAATGTTAGAATGAGTGTGTCCCTGTGGAGGTGTGCACACTGAACTGTTAGAATGATTGTGTCCACATGGAGGTGTGCACACTGAACTGTTAGAATGAGTGTGTCCCTGTGGAGGTGTGCACACTGAACTGTTAGAATGAGTGTGCCCACATGGAGGTGTGCACACTGAACTGTTAGAATGAATGTGTCCACAAGGAGGTGTGCACACTGAACTGTTTGATGAGTGTGTCCACATGGAGGTGTGCACACAGAACTGTTAGAATGACTGTGTCCACATGGAGGTGTGCACACTGAACTGTTAGAATGAGTGTGTCCCTGTGGAGGTGTGCACAATGAACTGTTAGAATGAGTGTGTCCACATGGAGGTGTGCACACTGAACTGTTAGAATGCGTGTGTCCACATGGATGTGTGCAAAATGAACTGTTAGAATGAGTGTGCCCACATGGAGGTGTGCACACTGAACTGTTAGAATGAGTGTGTCCACATGGAGGTGTGCACACTGAATTGTTAGAATGAGTGTATCCCTGTGGAGGTGTGCACACTGAACTGTTAGAATGCGTGTGTCCACATGGAGGTGTGCACACTGAACTGTTAGAATGAGTGTGCCCACATGGAGGTGTGCACACTGAACTGTTAGAATTATTGTGTCCACATGCAGGTGTGCACATTGAACTGTTAGAATGAGTGTGTCCCTGTGGAGGTGTGCACACTGAACTGTTAGAATGATTGTGTCATGATGGAGGTGTGCACACTGAACTGTTAGAATGAGTGTGTCCCTGTGGATGTGTGCACACTGAAATGTTAGAATGAGTGCGTCCACATGGAGGTGTGCACACTGAAGTGTTAGAATGAGTGTGTCCACATGGAGGTGTGCACACTGAACTGTTAGAATGAGTGTGCCCACATGGAGGTGCGCACACTGAACTGTTAGAATGAGTGTGTCCACTTTGAGGTGTGCACACTTAACTGTTAGAATGAGTGTGGCCCTGTGGAGGTGTGCACACAGAAATGTTAAAATGAGTGTGTCCACATGGAGGTGTGCACAATGAAGTGTTAGAATTTGTCCACATTGAGGTGTGCACACTGAACTGTTACAATGAGTGTGTCCACATGGAGGTGTCCACACTGAACTGTTAGAATGAGTATGCCCACATGGAGTTGTGCACACTGAACTGTTAGAATGATTGTGTCCACATGCAGGTGTGCACATTGAACTGTTAGAATGAGTGTGTCCCTGTGGTGGTGTGCACACTGAACTGTTAGAATGATTGTGTCCACATGGAGGTATGCACACTGAACTGTTAGAATGACTGTGTCCCTGTGGAGGTGAGCACACTGAAATGTTAGAATGAGTGTGTCCACATGGAGGTGTGCACACTGAACTGTTAGAATTTGTCCACATGGAGTTGTGCACACTGAACTGTTAGAATGAATGTGTCCACATGGAGGTGTGCACAGAGAACTGTTAGAATGAGTGTGTCCACATGGAGGTGTGCACTCTGAACTGTTAGAATGAGTGTGTCCACATGGAGGTGTGCACACTGAACTGTTAGATGAGTGTGCCCACATGGAGGTGTGCACACTGAACTGTTAGAATGAGTGTGTCACAGTGGAGGTATACACACAGAAATGTTAAAATGAGTGTGTCCACACGAGGTGTGCACACTGAAGTGTTAGAATTTGTCCACATTGAGGTTTGCACACTGAATTGTTACAATGAGTGTGTCCACATGGAGGTGTCCACACTGAACTGTTAGAATGAGTGTGCCCACATGGAGTTGTGCACACTGAACTGTTAGAATGAGTGTGTCCACATGGAGGTGTGCACACTGAACTGTTAGAATGAGTGTGCTTACATGGAGGTGTGCACACTAAACTGTTAGAATGAGTGTGCCCACATGGAGGTGTGCACACTGAACTGTTAGAATGAGTGTGCCCACATGAAGGTGTGCACACTGAACTGTTAGAATGAGTGTGTCCACATGGATGTGTGCAAACTGAACTGTTAGAATGAGTGTATCCCTGTGGAGGTGTGCACACTGAACTGTTAGGATGAGTGTGTCCACATGAAGGTGTGCACACTGAACTGTTAGAATGAGTGTGCCCACATGGAGGTGTGCACACTGAACTGTTAGAATGAATGTGTCCACAAGGAGGTGTGCACACTGAACTGTTAGGATGAGTGTGTCCACATGGAGGTGTGCACACAGAACTGTTAGAATGACTGTGTCCACATGGAGGTGTGCACACTGAACTGTTAGAATGAGTGTGTCCCTGTGGAGGTGTGCACAATGAACTGTTAGAATGAGTGTGTCCACATGGAGGTGTGCACACTGAACTGTTCGAATGAGTGTGTCCACATGGATGTGTGCAAAATGAACTGTTAGAATGAGTGTGCCCACATGGAGGTGTGCACACTGAACTGTTAGAATGAGTGTGTCCACATGGAGGTGTGCACACTGAATTGTTAGAATGAGTGTATCCCTGTGGAGGTGTGCACACTGAACTGTTAGAATGCGTGTGTCCACATGGAGGTGTGCACACTGAACTGTTAGAATGAGTGTGCCCACATGGAGGTGTGCACACTGAACTGTTAGAATTATTGTGTCCACATGCAGGTGTGCACATTGAACTGTTAGAATGAGTGTGTCCCTGTGGAGGTGTGCACACTGAACTGTTAGAATGATTGTGTCATGATGGAGGTGTGCACACTGAACTGTTAGAATGAGTGTGTCCCTGTGGATGTGTGCACACTGAAATGTTAGAATGAGTGCGTCCACATGGAGGTGTGCACACTGAAGTGTTAGAATGAGTGTGTCCACATGGAGGTGTGCACACTGAACTGTTAGAATGAGTGTGCCCACATGGAGGTGCGCACACTGAACTGTTAGAATGAGTGTGTCCACATTGAGGTGTGCACACTTAACTGTTAGAATGAGTGTGGCCCTGTGGAGGTGTGCACACAGAAATGTTAAAATGAGTGTGTCCACATGGAGGTGTGCACAATGAAGTGTTAGAATTTGTCCACATTGAGGTGTGCACACTGAACTGTTACAATGAGTGTGTCCACATGGAGGTGTCCACACTGAACTGTTAGAATGAGTATGCCCACATGGAGTTGTGCACACTGAACTGTTAGAATGATTGTGTCCACATGCAGGTGTGCACATTGAACTGTTAGAATGAGTGTGTCCCTGTGGTGGTGTGCACACTGAACTGTTAGAATGATTGTGTCCACATGGAGGTATGCACACTGAACTGTTAGAATGACTGTGTCCCTGTGGAGGTGAGCACACTGAAATGTTAGAATGAGTGTGTCCACATGGAGGTGTGCACACTGAACTGTTAGAATTTGTCCACATGGAGTTGTGCACACTGAACTGTTAGAATGAATGTGTCCACATGGAGGTGTGCACAGAGAACTGTTAGAATGAGTGTGTCCACATGGAGGTGTGCACTCTGAACTGTTAGCATGAGTGTGTCCACATGGAGGTGTGCACACTGAACTGTTAGATGAGTGTGCCCACATGGAGGTGTGCACACTGAACTGTTAGAATGAGTGTGTCACAGTGGACGTATGCACACAGAAATGTTAAAATGAGTGTGTCCACACGAGGTGTGCACACTGAAGTGTTAGAATTTGTCCACATTGAGGTTTGCACACTGAATTGTTACAATGAGTGTGTCCACATGGAGGTGTCCACACTGAACTGTTAGAATGAGTGTGCCCACATGGAGTTGTGCACACTGAACTGTTAGAATGAGTGTGTCCACATGGAGGTGTGCACACTGAACTGTTAGAATGAGTGTGCTTACATGGAGGTGTGCACACTAAACTGTTAGAATGAGTGTGCCCACATGGAGGTGTGCACACTGAACTGTTAGAATGAGTGTGCCCACATGAAGGTGTGCACACTGAACTGTTAGAATGAGTGTGTCCACATGGATGTGTGCAAACTGACTGTTAGAATGAGTGTATCCCTGTGGAGGTGTGCACACTGAACTGTTAGGATGAGTGTGTCCACATGAAGGTGTGCACACTGAACTGTTAGAATGAGTGTGCCCACATGGAGGTGTGCACACTGAACTGTTAGAATGAATGTGTCCACAAGGAGGTGTGCACACTGAACTGTTAGGATGAGTGTGTCCACATGGAGGTGTGCACACAGAACTGTTAGAATGACTGTGTCCACATGGAGGTGTGCACACTGAACTGTTAGAATGAGTGTGTCCCTGTGGAGGTGTGCACAATGAACTGTTAGAATGAGTGTGTCCACATGGAGGTGTGCACACTGAACTGTTCGAATGAGTGTGTCCACATGGATGTGTGCAAAATGAACTGTTAGAATGAGTGTGCCCACATGGAGGTGTGCACACTGAACTGTTAGAATGAGTGTGTCCACATGGAGGTGTGCACACTGAATTGTTAGAATGAGTGTATCCCTGTGGAGGTGTGCACACTGAACTGTTAGAATGCGTGTGTCCACATGGAGGTGTGCACACTGAACTGTTAGAATGAGTGTGCCCACATGGAGGTGTGCACACTGAACTGTTAGAATTATTGTGTCCACATGCAGGTGTGCACATTGAACTGTTAGAATGAGTGTGTCCCTGTGGAGGTGTGCACACTGAACTGTTAGAATGATTGTGTCATGATGGAGGTGTGCACACTGAACTGTTAGAATGAGTGTGTCCCTGTGGATGTGTGCACACTGAAATGTTAGAATGAGTGCGTCCACATGGAGGTGTGCACACTGAAGTGTTAGAATGAGTGTGTCCACATGGAGGTGTGCACACTGAACTGTTAGAATGAGTGTGCCCACATGGAGGTGCGCACACTGAACTGTTAGAATGAGTGTGTCCACATTGAGGTGTGCACACTGAACTGTTAGAATGAGTGTGGCCCTGTGGAGGTGTGCACACAGAAATGTTAAAATGAGTGTGTCCACATGGAGGTGTGCACAATGAAGTGTTAGAATTTGTCCACATTGAGGTGTGCACACTGAACTGTTACAATGAGTGTGTCCACATGGAGGTGTCCACACTGAACTGTTAGAATGAGTATGCCCACATGGAGTTGTGCACACTGAACTGTTAGAATTAGTGTGTCCACATGGAGGTGTGCACACTGAACTGTTACAATGAGTGTATCCCTGTGGAGGTGTGCACACTGAACCTTTAGGTTGAGTATGTCCTCATGGAGGTGTGCACACTGAAATGTTAGAATGAGTGTGTCCACATGGAGGTGTGCACACTGAAATGTTAGAATGAGTGTGTCCACATGGAGGTGTGCACACTGAACTGTTAGAATGAGTGTGCCCACATGGAGGTGTGCACACTGAACAGGTAGAATGAGTGTGTCCACATGGAGGTGTGCAAAACTAAGTGTTAGAATGAATGTGCCCACATGGAGGTGTGCACACTGAACTGTTAGAATGAGTGTGTCCACATGGAGGTGTGCACACTGAACTGTTAGAATGAGTGTATCCCTGTGGAGGTGTGCACACTGAACTGTTAGGATGAGTGTGTCCACATGGAGGTGTGCACACTGAACTGTTAGAATGAGTGTGTCCACATGCAGGTGTGCACAATGAACTGTTAGAATGAGTATGCCCACATGGAGGTGTGCACACTGAACTGTTAGAATGATTGTCTCCACATGCAGGTGTGCACACTGAACTGTTAGAATGAGTGTGTCCCTGTGGAGGTGTGCACATTGAAATGTTAGAATGAGTGTGTCCACATGGAGGTCTGCACACTGAACTGTTAGAATGAGTGTGTCTCTGTGGAGATGTGCACACTGAACTGTTAGAATGAGTGTGCCCACATGGAGGTGTGCACACTGAACTGTTAGAATGAGTGTGTCCACATGGAGGAGAGCACACTGAACTGTTAGAATGAATGTGCCCACATGGAGGTGTGCACACTGAACTGTTAGAATGAGTGTGTCCACATTGAGGTGTGCACACTGAACTGTTAGAATGAGTGTGGCCACATGGAGGTGTGCACACTGAACTGTTAGAATGAGTGTGTCCACATGGGGGTGTGCACACTGAACTGTTAGAATGAGTGTGTCCACATGGAGGTGTGCACACTGAACTGTTAGAATGAGTGTGTCCACATGGAGGTATGCACACTGAACTGTTAGAATGAGTGTGCCCACATAAAGGTGTGCACACTGAACTGTTAGAATGACTGTGTCCACATGGAGTTGTGCACACTGAACTGTTAGAATGAGTGTGGCCCTGTGGAAGTGTGCACACAGAAATGTTAAAATGAGTGTGTCCACATGGAGGTGTGCACACTGAAGTGTTAGAATTTGTCCACATTGAGGTGTGCACACTGAATTGTTACAATGAGTGTGTCCACATGGAGGTGTCCACACTGAACTGTTAGAATGAGTATGCCCATATGGAGGTGTGCACACTGAACTGTTAGAATGAGCGTGTCCACATGGAGGTGTGCACACTAAACTGTTACAATGAGTGTATACCTGTGGAGGTGTGCACACTGAACTGTTAGGATGAGTGTGTCCACATGGAGGTGTGCACACTGAACTGTTAGAATGAGTGTGTCCACATGGAGGTGTGCACACTGAAATGTTAGAATGAGTGTGTCCACATGGAGGTGTGCACACTGAACTGTTAGAATGAGTGTGCCCACATGGAGGTGTGCACACTGAACTGTTAGAATGATTTTGTCCACATGCAGTTGTGCACACTGAACTGTTAGAATGAGTGTGTCCCTGTGGAGGTGTGCACACTGAACAGGTAGAATGAGTGTGTCCACATGGAGGTGTGCAAACTGAAGTGTTAGAATGAATGTGCCCACATGGAGGTGTGCACACTGAAATGTTAGAATGAGTGTGTCCACATGGAGGTGTGCACACTGAACTGTTAGAATGAGTGTATCCCTGTGGAGGTGTGCACACTGCACTGTTAGGATGAGTGTGTCCACATGGAGGTGTGCACACTGAACTGTTACAATGAGTGTATCCCTGTGGAGGTGTGCACACTGAACTGTTAAGATGAGTGTGTCCTCATGGAGGTGTGCACACTGAACTGTTAGAATGAGTGTGTCCACATGGAGGTGTGCACACTGAAATGTTAGAATGAGTGTGTCCACATGGAGGTGTGCACACTGAACTGTTAGAATGAGTGTGCCCACATGGAGGTGTGCACACTGAACTGTTAGAATGAGTGTGCCCACATGGAGGTGTGCACACTGAACTGTTAGAATGATTTTGTCCACATGCAGGTGTGCACACTGAACTGTTAGAATGAGTGTGTCCCTGTGGAGGTGTGCACACTGAACTGTTAGAATGAGTGTGTCCACATGCAGGTGTGCACAATGAACTGGTGGAATGAGTGTTTCCACATGGAGGTGTGCACACTGAACTGTTAGAATGAGTATGCCCACATGGAGGTGTGCACATTGAACTGTTAGAATGATTGTGTCCACATGCAGGTGTGCACACTGAACTGTTAGAATGAGTATGTCCCTGTGGAGGTGTGCACACTGAACTGTTAGAATAATTTTGTCCACAGGCAGGTGTGCACACTGAACTGTTAGAATGAGTGTGTCCCTGTGGAGGTGTGCACACTGAACTGTTAGAATGAGTGTGCCACGTGGAGGTGTGCACACTGAACAGGTAGAATGAGTGTGTCCACATGGTGGTGTGCAAACTGAAGTGTTAGAATGAATGTGCCCACATGGAGGTGTGCACACTGAACTGTTAGAATGAGTGTGTCCACATGGAGGTGTGCACACTGAACTGGTAGAATGAGTGTATCCCTGTGGAGGTGTGCACACTGAACTGTTAGGATGAGTGTGTCCACATGGAGGTGTGCACACTGAACTGTTAGAAAGAGTGTGTCCACATGCAGGTGTGCACAATGAACTGGTGGAATGAGTGTTTCCACATGGAGGTGTGCACACTGAACTGTTAGAATGAGTGTGCCCACATGGATGTGTGCACACTGAACTGTTAGAATGAGTATGCCCACATGGAGGTGTGCACACTGAACTGTTAGAATGATTGTGTCCACATGCAGGTGTGCACATTGAACTGTTAGAATGAGTGGGCCCACATGAAGGTGTGCACACTGAAATGTTAGAATGATTGTGTCCACATGGAGGTGTGCACATTGAACTGTTAGAATGATTGTGTCCACATGCAGGTGTGCACACTGAACTGTTAGAATGAGTATGTCCCTGTGGAGGTGTGCACACTGAACTGTTAGAATGAGTGTGTCCACATGGAGTTGTGCACACTGAACTGTTAGAATGTGTGTGTCCACATGGAGGTATGCACACTGAACTGTTAGAATGAGTGTGCCCACATGGAGGTGTGCACACTGAACTGTTAGAATGAGTGTGCCCACATGGAGGTGTGTACACTGAACAGTTAGAATGAGTGTGTCCACATGGAGTTGTGCACACTGAACTGTTAGAATGAGTGTGGCCCTGTTTAGGTGTGCACACAGAAATGTTAAAATGAGTGTGTCCACATGGAGGTGTGCACACTGAAGTGTTAGAATTTGTCCACATTGAGGTGTGCACACTGAATTGTTACAATGAGTGTGTCCACATGGAGGTGTCCACCCTGAACTGTTAGAATGAGTATGCCCACATGGAGGTGTGCACACTGACCTGTTAGATTGAGTGTGTCCACATGGAGGTGTGCACACTGAACTGTTACAATGAGTGTATCCCTATGGAGGTGTGCACACTGAACTGTTAGGATGAGTGTGTCCACATGGAGGTGTGCACACTGAACTGTTTAAATGAGTGTGTCCACATGGAGGTGTGCACACTGAAATGTTAGAATGAGTGTGTCCCTGTGGAGGTGTGCACACTGAACTGTTAGAATGATTGTGTCCACATGGAGGTGTGCACACTGAACTGTTAGAATGAGTGTGTCCCTATGGAGGTGTGCACACTGAAATGTTAGAATGAGTGTGCCCACATGGAGGTGTGCACACTGAAGTGTTAGAATTTGTCCACATGGAGGTGTGCACACTGAACTGTTAGAATGAGTGTGTCCACATGAAGGTGTGCACACTGAACTGTTAGAATGAGTGTGTCCACATGGAGGTGTGCACACTGAACTGTTAGAATGAGTGTGCCCACATGGAGGTGTGCACACTGAACTGTTAGAATGAGTGTGCCCACATGGAGGTGTGCACACTGAACTGTTAGAATGAGTATGCCCACATGGAGGTGTGCACACTGAACTGTTAGAATGAGTGTGCCCACATGGAGGTGTGCACAATGAACAGGTAGAATGACTGTGTCCACATGGAGGTGTGCAAACTGAAGTGTTAGAATGAATGTGCCCACATGGAGGTGTGCACACTGAAATGTTAGAATGAGTGTGTCCACATGGAGGTGTGCACACTGAACTGTTAGAATGAGTGTGTCCACATGCAGGTGTGCACAATGAACTGGTGGAATGAGTGTTTCCACATGGAGGTGTGCACACTGAACTGTTAGAATGAGTGTGCCCACATGGAGGTGTGCACACTGAACTGTTAGAATGAGTGTGTCCACATGGAGGTCTGCACACTGAACTGTTAGAATGAGTGTGTCTCTGTGGAGATGTGCACACTGAACTGTTAGAATGAGTGTGCCCACATGGAGGTGTGCACACTGAACTGTTAGAATGAGTGTGTCCACATGGAGGAGAGCACACTGAACTGTTAGAATGAATGTGCCCACATGGAGGTGTGCACACTGAACTGTTAGAATGAGTGTGTCCACATTGAGGTGTGCACACTGAACTGTTAGAATGAGTGTGGCCACATGGAGGTGTGCACACTGAACTGTTAGAATGAGTGTGTCCACATGGGGGTGTGCACACTGAACTGTTAGAATGAGTGTGTCCACATGGAGGTGTGCACACTGAACTGTTAGAATGAGTGTGTCCACATGGAGGTATGCACACTGAACTGTTAGAATGAGTGTGCCCACATAAAGGTGTGCACACTGAACTGTTAGAATGACTGTGTCCACATGGAGTTGTGCACACTGAACTGTTAGAATGAGTGTGGCCCTGTGGAAGTGTGCACACAGAAATGTTAAAATGAGTGTGTCCACATGGAGGTGTGCACACTGAAGTGTTAGAATTTGTCCACATTGAGGTGTGCACACTGAATTGTTACAATGAGTGTGTCCACATGGAGGTGTCCTCACTGAACTGTTAGAATGAGTATGCCCATATGGAGGTGTGCACACTGAACTGTTAGAATGAGCGTGTCCACATGGAGGTGTGCACACTAAACTGTTACAATGAGTGTATACCTGTGGAGGTGTGCACACTGAACTGTTAGGATGAGTGTGTCCACATGGAGGTGTGCACACTGAACTGTTAGAATGAGTGTGTCCACATGGAGGTGTGCACACTGAAATGTTAGAATGAGTGTGTCCACATGGAGGTGTGCACACTGAACTGTTAGAATGAGTGTGCCCACATGGAGGTGTGCACACTGAACTGTTAGAATGATTTTGTCCACATGCAGTTGTGCACACTGAACTGTTAGAATGAGTGTGTCCCTGTGGAGGTGTGCACACTGAACAGGTAGAATGAGTGTGTCCACATGGAGGTGTGCAAACTGAAGTGTTAGAATGAATGTGCCCACATGGAGGTGTGCACACTGAAATGTTAGAATGAGTGTGTCCACATGGAGGTGTGCACACTGAACTGTTAGAATGAGTGTATCCCTGTGGAGGTGTGCACACTGCACTGTTAGGATGAGTGTGTCCACATGGAGGTGTGCACACTGAACTGTTACAATGAGTGTATCCCTGTGGAGGTGTGCACACTGCACTGTTAGGATGAGTGTGTCCACATGGAGGTGTGCACACTGAACTGTTACAATGAGTGTATCCCTGTGGAGGTGTGCACACTGAACTGTTAAGATGAGTGTGTCCTCATGGAGGTGTGCACACTGAACTGTTAGAATGAGTGTGTCCACATGGAGGTGTGCACACTGAAATGTTAGAATGAGTGTGTCCACATGGAGGTGTGCACACTGAACTGTTAGAATGAGTGTATTCCTGTGGAGGTGTGCACACTGCACTGTTAGGATGAGTGTGTCCACATGGAGGTGTGCACACTGAACTGTTACAATGAGTGTATCCCTGTGGAGGTGTGCACACTGAACTGTTAAGATGAGTGTGTCCTCATGGAGGTGTGCACACTGAACTGTTAGAATGAGTGTGTCCACATGGAGGTGTGCACACTGAAATGTTAGAATGAGTGTGTCCACATGGAGGTGTGCACACTGAACTGTTAGAATGAGTGTGCCCACATGGAGGTGTGCACACTGAACTGTTAGAATGAGTGTGCCCACATGGAGGTGTGCACACTGAACTGTTAGAATGATTTTGTTCACATGCAGGTGTGCACACTGAAGTGTTAGAATGAGTGTGTCCCTGTGGAGGTGTGCACACTGAACTGTTAGAATGAGTGTGCCCACATGGAGGTGTGCACACTGAACAGGTAGAATGAGTGTGTCCCCATGGATGTGTGCAAACTGAAGTGTTAGAATGAATGTGCCCACATGGATGTGTGCACACTGAACTGTTAGAATGAGTGTGTCCACATGGAGGTGTGCACACTGAACTGTTAGAATGAGTGTGTCCACATGCAGGTGTGCACAATGAACTGGTGGAATGAGTGTTTCCACATGGAGGTGTGCACACTGAACTGTTAGAATGAGTGTGCCCACATGGAGGTGTGCACACTGAACTGTTAGAATGAGTATGCCCACATGGAGGTGTGCACATTGAACTGTTAGAATGATTGTGTCCACATGCAGGTGTGCACACTGAACTGTTAGAATGATTTTGTCCACATGCAGGTGTGCACACTGAACTGTTAGAATGAGTGTGTCCCTGTGGAGGTGTGCACACTGAACTGTTAGAATGAGTGTGTCCACATGCAGGTGTGCACAATGAACTGGTGGAATGAGTGTTTCCACATGGAGGTGTGCACACTGAACTGTTAGAATGAGTGTATCCCTGTGGAGGTGTGCACACTGCACTGTTAGGATGAGTGTGTCCACATGGAGGTGTGCACACTGAACTGTTACAATGAGTGTATCCCTGTGGAGGTGTGCACACTGCACTGTTAGGATGAGTGTGTCCACATGGAGGTGTGCACACTGAACTGTTACAATGAGTGTATCCCTGTGGAGGTGTGCACACTGAACTGTTAAGATGAGTGTGTCCTCATGGAGGTGTGCACACTGAACTGTTAGAATGAGTGTGTCCACATGGAGGTGTGCACACTGAAATGTTAGAATGAGTGTGTCCACATGGAGGTGTGCACACTGAACTGTTAGAATGAGTGTATCCCTGTGGAGGTGTGCACACTGCACTGTTAGGATGAGTGTGTCCACATGGAGGTGTGCACACTGAACTGTTACAATGAGTGTATCCCTGTGGAGGTGTGCACACTGAACTGTTAAGATGAGTGTGTCCTCATGGAGGTGTGCACACTGAACTGTTAGAATGAGTGTGTCCACATGGAGGTGTGCACACTGAAATGTTAGAATGAGTGTGTCCACATGGAGGTGTGCACACTGAACTGTTAGAATGAGTGTGCCCACATGGAGGTGTGCACACTGAACTGTTAGAATGAGTGTGCCCACATGGAGGTGTGCACACTGAACTGTTAGAATGATTTTGTTCACATGCAGGTGTGCACACTGAAGTGTTAGAATGAGTGTGTCCCTGTGGAGGTGTGCACACTGAACTGTTAGAATGAGTGTGCCCACATGGAGGTGTGCACACTGAACAGGTAGAATGAGTGTGTCCCCATGGATGTGTGCAAACTGAAGTGTTAGAATGAATGTGCCCACATGGATGTGTGCACACTGAACTGTTAGAATGAGTGTGTCCACATGGAGGTGTGCACACTGAACTGTTAGAATGAGTGTGTCCACATGCAGGTGTGCACAATGAACTGGTGGAATGAGTGTTTCCACATGGAGGTGTGCACACTGAACTGTTAGAATGAGTGTGCCCACATGGAGGTGTGCACACTGAACTGTTAGAATGAGTATGCCCACATGGAGGTGTGCACATTGAACTGTTAGAATGATTGTGTCCACATGCAGGTGTGCACACTGAACTGTTAGAATGATTTTGTCCACATGCAGGTGTGCACACTGAACTGTTAGAATGAGTGTGTCCCTGTGGAGGTGTGCACACTGAACTGTTAGAATGAGTGTGCCCACATGGAGGTGTGCACACTGAACAGGTAGAATGAGTGTGTCCACATGGAGGTGTGCAAACTGAAGTGTTAGAATGAATGTGCCCACATGGAGGTGTGCACACTGAACTGTTAGAATGAATGTGTCCACATGGAGGTGTGCACACTGAACTGTTAGAATGAGTGTGTCCACATGCAGGTGTGCACAATGAACTGGTGGAATGAGTGTTTCCACATGGAGGTGTGCACACTGAACTGTTAGAATGAGTGTGCCCACATGGAGGTGTGCACACTGAACTGTTAGAATGAGTATGCCCACATGGAGGTGTGCACATTGAACTGTTAGAATGATTGTGTCCACATGCAGGTGTGCACACTGAACTGTTAGAATGAGTATGTCCCTGTGGAGGTGTGCACACTGAAATGTTACAATGAGTGTGTCCACATGGAGGTGTGCACAGTCAACTGTTAGAATGAGTGTGTCCCTGTGGAGATGTGCACACTGAACTGTTAGAATGAGTGTGTCCACATGGAGGTGTGCACACTGAACTGTTAGAATGAGTGTGCCCACATGGAGGAGAGCACACTGAACTGTTAGAATGAATGTGCTCACATGGAGGTGTGCACACTGAACTGTTAGAATGAGTGTATCCCTGTGGAGGTGTGCACACTGAACTGTTAGAATGAGTGTGCCCACATGGAGGTGTGCACACTGAACTGTTAGAATGAGTGTGCCCACATGGAGGTGTGCACACTGAACTGTTAGAATGATTTTGTCCACATGCAGGTGTGCACACTGAACTCTTAGAATGAGTGTGTCCCTGTGGAGGTGTGCACACTGAACTGTTAGAATGAGTGTGCCCACATGGAGGTGTGCACACTGAACAGGTAGAATGAGTGTGTCCCCATGGATGTGTGCAAACTGAAGTGTTAGAATGAATGTGCCCACATGGATGTGTGCACACTGAACTGTTAGAATGAGTATGCCCACATGGAGGTGTGCACACTGAACTGTTAGAATGAGTGTGTCCACATGCAGGTGTGCACAATGAACTGGTGGAATGAGTGTTTCCACATGGAGGTGTGCACACTGAACTGTTAGAATGAGTGTGCCCACATGGAGGTGTGCACACTGAACTGTTAGAATGAGTATGCCCACATGGAGGTGTGCACATTGAACTGTTAGAATGATTGTGTCCACATGCAGGTGTGCACACTGAACTGTTAGAATGATTTTGTCCACATGCAGGTGTGCACACTGAACTGTTAGAATGAGTGTGTCCCTGTGGAGGTGTGCACACTGAACTGTTAGAATGAGTGTGTCCACATGCAGGTGTGCACAATGAACTGGTGGAATGAGTGTTTCCACATGGAGGTGTGCACACTGAACTGTTAGAATGAGTATGCCCACATGGAGGTGTGCACATTGAACTGTTAGAATGATTGTGTCCACATGCAGGTGTGCACACTGAACTGTTAGAATGAGTATGTCCCTGTGGAGGTGTGCACACTGAACTGTTAGAATAATTTTGTCCACAGGCAGGTGTGCACACTGAACTGTTAGAATGAGTGTGTCCCTGTGGAGGTGTGCACACTGAACTGTTAGAATGAGTGTGCCCACGTGGAGGTGTGCACACTGAACAGGTAGAATGAGTGTGTCCACATGGTGGTGTGCAAACTGAAGTGTTAGAATGAATGTGCCCACATGGAGGTGTGCACACTGAACTGTTAGAATGAGTGTGTCCACATGGAGGTGTGCACACTGAACTGGTAGAATGAGTGTGTCCACATGCAGGTGTGCACAATGAACTGGTGGAATGAGTGTTTCCACATGGAGGTGTGCACACTGAACTGTTAGAATGAGTGTGCCCACATGGATGTGTGCACACTGAACTGTTAGAATGAGTATGCCCACATGGAGGTGTGCACACTGAACTGTTAGAATGATTGTGTCCACATGCAGGTGTGCACATTGAACTGTTAGAATGAGTGGGCCCACATGAAGGTGTGCACACTGAAATGTTAGAATGATTGTGTCCACATGGAGGTGTGCACATTGAACTGTTAGAATGATTGTGTCCACATGCAGGTGTGCACACTGAACTGTTAGAATGAGTATGTCCCTGTGGAGGTGTGCACACTGAACTGTTAGAATGAGTGTGTCCACATGGAGTTGTGCACACTGAACTGTTAGAATGTGTGTGTCCACATGGAGGTATGCACACTGAACTGTTAGAATGAGTGTGCCCACATGGAGGTGTGCACACTGAACTGTTAGAATGAGTGTGCCCACATGGAGGTGTGTACACTGAACAGTTAGAATGAGTGTGTCCACATGGAGTTGTGCACACTGAACTGTTAGAATGAGTGTGGCCCTGTTTAGGTGTGCACACAGAAATGTTAAAATGAGTGTGTCCACATGGAGGTGTGCACACTGAAGTGTTAGAATTTGTCCACATTGAGGTGTGCACACTGAATTGTTACAATGAGTGTGTCCACATGGAGGTGTCCACCCTGAACTGTTAGAATGAGTATGCCCACATGGAGGTGTGCACACTGACCTGTTAGATTGAGTGTGTCCACATGGAGGTGTGCACACTGAACTGTTACAATGAGTGTATCCCTATGGAGGTGTGCACACTGAACTGTTAGGATGAGTGTGTCCACATGGAGGTGTGCACACTGAACTGTTTAAATGAGTGTGTCCACATGGAGGTGTGCACACTGAAATGTTAGAATGAGTGTGTCCCTGTGGAGGTGTGCACACTGAACTGTTAGAATGATTGTGTCCACATGGAGGTGTGCACACTGAACTGTTAGAATGAGTGTGTCCCTATGGAGGTGTGCACACTGAAATGTTAGAATGAGTGTGCCCACATGGAGGTGTGCACACTGAAGTGTTAGAATTTGTCCACATGGAGGTGTGCACACTGAACTGTTAGAATGAGTGTGTCCACATGAAGGTGTGCACACTGAACTGTTAGAATGAGTGTGTCCACATGGAGGTGTGCACACTGAACTGTTAGAATGAGTGTGCCCACATGGAGGTGTGCACACTGAACTGTTAGAATGAGTGTGCCCACATGGAGGTGTGCACACTGAACTGTTAGAATGAGTATGCCCACATGGAGGTGTGCACACTGAACTGTTAGAATGAGTGTGCCCACATGGAGGTGTGCACAATGAACAGGTAGAATGACTGTGTCCACATGGAGGTGTGCAAACTGAAGTGTTAGAATGAATGTGCCCACATGGAGGTGTGCACACTGAAATGTTAGAATGAGTGTGTCCACATGGAGGTGTGCACACTGAACTGTTAGAATGAGTGTGTCCACATGCAGGTGTGCACAATGAACTGGTGGAATGAGTGTTTCCACATGGAGGTGTGCACACTGAACTGTTAGAATGAGTGTGCCCACATGGAGGTGTGCACACTGAACTGTTAGAATGAGTGTGTCCACATGGAGGTCTGCACACTGAACTGTTAGAATGAGTGTGTCTCTGTGGAGATGTGCACACTGAACTGTTAGAATGAGTGTGCCCACATGGAGGTGTGCACACTGAACTGTTAGAATGAGTGTGTCCACATGGAGGAGAGCACACTGAACTGTTAGAATGAATGTGCCCACATGGAGGTGTGCACACTGAACTGTTAGAATGAGTGTGTCCACATTGAGGTGTGCACACTGAACTGTTAGAATGAGTGTGGCCACATGGAGGTGTGCACACTGAACTGTTAGAATGAGTGTGTCCACATGGGGGTGTGCACACTGAACTGTTAGAATGAGTGTGTCCACATGGAGGTGTGCACACTGAACTGTTAGAATGAGTGTGTCCACATGGAGGTATGCACACTGAACTGTTAGAATGAGTGTGCCCACATAAAGTTGTGCACACTGAACTGTTAGAATGACTGTGTCCACATGGAGTTGTGCACACTGAACTGTTAGAATGAGTGTGGCCCTGTGGAAGTGTGCACACAGAAATGTTAAAATGAGTGTGTCCACATGGAGGTGTGCACACTGAAGTGTTAGAATTTGTCCACATTGAGGTGTGCACACTGAATTGTTACAATGAGTGTGTCCACATGGAGGTGTCCACACTGAACTGTTAGAATGAGTATGCCCATATGGAGGTGTGCACACTGAACTGTTAGAATGAGCGTGTCCACATGGAGGTGTGCACACTAAACTGTTACAATGAGTGTATACCTGTGGAGGTGTGCACACTGAACTGTTAGGATGAGTGTGTCCACATGGAGGTGTGCACACTGAACTGTTAGAATGAGTGTGTCCACATGGAGGTGTGCACACTGAAATGTTAGAATGAGTGTGTCCACATGGAGGTGTGCACACTGAACTGTTAGAATGAGTGTGCCCACATGGAGGTGTGCACACTGAACTGTTAGAATGATTTTGTCCACATGCAGTTGTGCACACTGAACTGTTAGAATGAGTGTGTCCCTGTGGAGGTGTGCACACTGAACAGGTAGAATGAGTGTGTCCACATGGAGGTGTGCAAACTGAAGTGTTAGAATGAATGTGCCCACATGGAGGTGTGCACACTGAAATGTTAGAATGAGTGTGTCCACATGGAGGTGTGCACACTGAACTGTTAGAATGAGTGTATCCCTGTGGAGGTGTGCACACTGCACTGTTAGGATGAGTGTGTCCACATGGAGGTGTGCACACTGAACTGTTACAATGAGTGTATCCCTGTGGAGGTGTGCACACTGAACTGTTAAGATGAGTGTGTCCTCATGGAGGTGTGCACACTGAACTGTTAGAATGAGTGTGTCCACATGGAGGTGTGCACACTGAAATGTTAGAATGAGTGTGTCCACATGGAGGTGTGCACACTGAACTGTTAGAATGAGTGTGCCCACATGGAGGTGTGCACACTGAACTGTTAGAATGAGTGTGCCCACATGGAGGTGTGCACACTGAACTGTTAGAATGATTTTGTTCACATGCAGGTGTGCACACTGAAGTGTTAGAATGAGTGTGTCCCTGTGGAGGTGTGCACACTGAACTGTTAGAATGAGTGTGCCCACATGGAGGTGTGCACACTGAACAGGTAGAATGAGTGTGTCCCCATGGATGTGTGCAAACTGAAGTGTTAGAATGAATGTGCCCACATGGATGTGTGCACACTGAACTGTTAGAATGAGTGTGTCCACATGGAGGTGTGCACACTGAACTGTTAGAATGAGTGTGTCCACATGCAGGTGTGCACAATGAACTGGTGGAATGAGTGTTTCCACATGGAGGTGTGCACACTGAACTGTTAGAATGAGTGTGCCCACATGGAGGTGTGCACACTGAACTGTTAGAATGAGTATGCCCACATGGAGGTGTGCACATTGAACTGTTAGAATGATTGTGTCCACATGCAGGTGTGCACACTGAACTGTTAGAATGAGTATGTCCCTGTGGAGGTGTGCACACTGAAATGTTACAATGAGTGTGTCCACATGGAGGTGTGCACAGTCAACTGTTAGAATGAGTGTGTCCCTGTGGAGATGTGCACACTGAACTGTTAGAATGAGTGTGTCCACATGGAGGTGTGCACACTGAACTGTTAGAATGAGTGTGCCCACATGGAGGAGAGCACACTGAACTGTTAGAATGAATGTGCTCACATGGAGGTGTGCACACTGAACTGTTAGAATGATTGTATCCCTGTGGAGGTGTGCACACTGAACTGTTAGAATGAGTGTGCCCACATGGAGGTGTGCACACTGAACTGTTAGAATGAGTGTGCCCACATGGAGGTGTGCACACTGAACTGTTAGAATGATTTTTCCACATGCAGGTGTGCACACTGAACTCTTAGAATGAGTGTGTCCCTGTGGAGGTGTGCACACTGAACTGTTAGAATGAGTGTGCCCACATGGAGGTGTGCACACTGAACAGGTAGAATGAGTGTGTCCCCATGGATGTGTGCAAACTGAAGTGTTAGAATGAATGTGCCCACATGGATGTGTGCACACTGAACTGTTAGAATGAGTATGCCCACATGGAGGTGTGCACACTGAACTGTTAGAATGAGTGTGTCCACATGCAGGTGTGCACAATGAACTGGTGGAATGAGTGTTTCCACATGGAGGTGTGCACACTGAACTGTTAGAATGAGTGTGCCCACATGGAGGTGTGCACACTGAACTGTTAGAATGAGTATGCCCACATGGAGGTGTGCACATTGAACTGTTAGAATGATTGTGTCCACATGCAGGTGTGCACACTGAACTGTTAGAATGATTTTGTCCACATGCAGGTGTGCACACTGAACTGTTAGAATGAGTGTGTCCCTGTGGAGGTGTGCACACTGAACTGTTAGAATGAGTGTGTCCACATGCAGGTGTGCACAATGAACTGGTGGAATGAGTGTTTCCACATGGAGGTGTGCACACTGAACTGTTAGAATGAGTATGCCCACATGGAGGTGTGCACATTGAACTGTTAGAATGATTGTGTCCACATGCAGGTGTGCACACTGAACTGTTAGAATGAGTATGTCCCTGTGGAGGTGTGCACACTGAACTGTTAGAATAATTTTGTCCACAGGCAGGTGTGCACACTGAACTGTTAGAATGAGTGTGTCCCTGTGGAGGTGTGCACACTGAACTGTTAGAATGAGTGTGCCCACGTGGAGGTGTGCACACTGAACAGGTAGAATGAGTGTGTCCACATGGTGGTGTGCAAACTGAAGTGTTAGAATGAATGTGCCCACATGGAGGTGTGCACACTGAACTGTTAGAATGAGTGTGTCCACATGGAGGTGTGCACACTGAACTGGTAGAATGAGTGTATCCCTGTGGAGGTGTGCACACTGAACTGTTAGGATGAGTGTGTCCACATGGAGGTGTGCACACTGAACTGTTAGAAAGAGTGTGTCCACATGCAGGTGTGCACAATGAACTGGTGGAATGAGTGTTTCCACATGGAGGTGTGCACACTGAACTGTTAGAATGAGTGTGCCAACATGGATGTGTGCACACTGAACTGTTAGAATGAGTATGCCCACATGGAGGTGTGCACACTGAACTGTTAGAATGATTGTGTCCACATGCAGGTGTGCACATTGAACTGTTAGAATGAGTGGGCCCACATGAAGGTGTGCACAATGAAATGTTAGAATGATTGTGTCCACATGGAGGTGTGCACATTGAACTGTTAGAATGATTGTGTCCACATGCAGGTGTGCACACTGAACTGTTAGAATGAGTATGTCCCTGTGGAGGTGTGCACACTGAACTGTTAGAATGAGTGTGTCCACATGGAGTTGTGCACACTGAACTGTTAGAATGTGTGTGTCCACATGGAGGTATGCACACTGAACTGTTAGAATGAGTGTGCCCACATGGAGGTGTGCACACTGAACTGTTAGAATGAGTGTGCCCACATGGAGGTGTGTACACTGAACAGTTAGAATGAGTGTGTCCACATGGAGTTGTGCACACTGAACTGTTAGAATGAGTGTGGCCCTGTTTAGGTGTGCACACAGAAATGTTAAAATGAGTGTGTCCACATGGAGGTGTGCACACTGAAGTGTTAGAATTTGTCCACATTGAGGTGTGCACACTGAATTGTTACAATGAGTGTGTCCACATGGAGGTGTCCACCCTGAACTGTTAGAATGAGTATGCCCACATGGAGGTGTGCACACTGACCTGTTAGATTGAGTGTGTCCACATGGAGGTGTGCACACTGAACTGTTACAATGAGTGTATCCCTATGGAGGTGTGCACACTGAACTGTTAGGATGAGTGTGTCCACATGGAGGTGTGCACACTGAACTGTTTAAATGAGTGTGTCCACATGGAGGTGTGCACACTGAAATGTTAGAATGAGTGTGTCCCTGTGGAGGTGTGCACACTGAACTGTTAGAATGATTGTGTCCACATGGAGGTGTGCACACTGAACTGTTAGAATGAGTGTGTCCCTATGGAGGTGTGCACACTGAAATGTTAGAATGAGTGTGCCCACATGGAGGTGTGCACACTGAAGTGTTAGAATTTGTCCACATGGAGGTGTGCACACTGAACTGTTAGAATGAGTGTGTCCACATGAAGGTGTGCACACTGAACTGTTAGAATGAGTGTGTCCACATGGAGGTGTGCACACTGAACTGTTAGAATGAGTGTGCCCACATGGAGGTGTGCACACTGAACTGTTAGAATGAGTGTGCCCACATGGAGGTGTGCACACTGAACTGTTAGAATGAGTATGCCCACATGGAGGTGTGCACACTGAACTGTTAGAATGAGTGTGCCCACATGGAGGTGTGCACAATGAACAGGTAGAATGACTGTGTCCACATGGAGGTGTGCAAACTGAAGTGTTAGAATGAATGTGCCCACATGGAGGTGTGCACACTGAAATGTTAGAATGAGTGTGTCCACATGGAGGTGTGCACACTGAACTGTTAGAATGAGTGTGTCCACATGCAGGTGTGCACAATGAACTGGTGGAATGAGTGTTTCCACATGGAGGTGTGCACACTGAACTGTTAGAATGAGTGTGCCCACATGGAGGTGTGCACACTGAACTGTTAGAATGAGTATGCCCACATGGAGGTGTGCACATTGAACTGTTAGAATGATTGTGTCCACATGCAGGTGTGCACACTGAACTGTTAGAATGAGTATGTCCCTGTGGAGGTGTGCACACTGAAATGTTACAATGAGTGTGTCCACATGGAGTTGTGCACACTCAACTGTTAGAATGAGTGTGTCCCTGTGGAGATGTGCACACTGAACTGTTAGAATGAGTGTGTCCACATGGAGGTGTGCACACTGAACTGTTAGAATGAGTGTGCCCACATGGAGGAGAGCACACTGAACTGTTAGAATGAATGTGCTCACATGGAGGTGTGCACACTGAACTGTTAGAATGAGTGTATCCCTGTGGAGGTGTGCACACTGAACTGTTAGAATGAGTGTGCCCACATGGAGGTGTGCACACTGAACTGTTAGAATGAGTGTGCCCACATGGAGGTGTGCACACTGAACTGTTAGAATGATTTTGTCCACATGCAGGTGTGCACACTGAACTCTTAGAATGAGTGTGTCCCTGTGGAGGTGTGCACACTGAACTGTTAGAATGAGTGTGCCCACATGGAGGTGTGCACACTGAACAGGTAGAATGAGTGTGTCCCCATGGATGTGTGCAAACTGAAGTGTTAGAATGAATGTGCCCACATGGATGTGTGCACACTGAACTGTTAGAATGAGTATGCCCACATGGAGGTGTGCACACTGAACTGTTAGAATGAGTGTGTCCACATGCAGGTGTGCACAATGAACTGGTGGAATGAGTGTTTCCACATGGAGGTGTGCACACTGAACTGTTAGAATGAGTGTGCCCACATGGAGGTGTGCACACTGAACTGTTAGAATGAGTATGCCCACATGGAGGTGTGCACATTGAACTGTTAGAATGATTGTGTCCACATGCAGGTGTGCACACTGAACTGTTAGAATGATTTTGTCCACATGCAGGTGTGCACACTGAACTGTTAGAATGAGTGTGTCCCTGTGGAGGTGTGCACACTGAACTGTTAGAATGAGTGTGTCCACATGCAGGTGTGCACAATGAACTGGTGGAATGAGTGTTTCCACATGGAGGTGTGCACACTGAACTGTTAGAATGAGTATGCCCACATGGAGGTGTGCACATTGAACTGTTAGAATGATTGTGTCCACATGCAGGTGTGCACACTGAACTGTTAGAATGAGTATGTCCCTGTGGAGGTGTGCACACTGAACTGTTAGAATAATTTTGTCCACAGGCAGGTGTGCACACTGAACTGTTAGAATGAGTGTGTCCCTGTGGAGGTGTGCACACTGAACTGTTAGAATGAGTGTGCCCACGTGGAGGTGTGCACACTGAACAGGTAGAATGAGTGTGTCCACATGGTGGTGTGCAAACTGAAGTGTTAGAATGAATGTGCCCACATGGAGGTGTGCACACTGAACTGTTAGAATGAGTGTGTCCACATGGAGGTGTGCACACTGAACTGGTAGAATGAGTGTATCCCTGTGGAGGTGTGCACACTGAACTGTTAGGATGAGTGTGTCCACATGGAGGTGTGCACACTGAACTGTTAGAAAGAGTGTGTCCACATGCAGGTGTGCACAATGAACTGGTGGAATGAGTGTTTCCACATGGAGGTGTGCACACTGAACTGTTAGAATGAGTGTGCCCACATGGATGTGTGCACACTGAACTGTTAGAATGAGTATGCCCACATGGAGGTGTGCACACTGAACTGTTAGAATGATTGTGTCCACATGCAGGTGTGCACATTGAACTGTTAGAATGAGTGGGCCCACATGAAGGTGTGCACACTGAAATGTTAGAATGATTGTGTCCACATGGAGGTGTGCACATTGAACTGTTAGAATGATTGTGTCCACATGCAGGTGTGCACACTGAACTGTTAGAATGAGTATGTCCCTGTGGAGGTGTGCACACTGAACTGTTAGAATGAGTGTGTCCACATGGAGTTGTGCACACTGAACTGTTAGAATGTGTGTGTCCACATGGAGGTATGTACACTGAACTGTTAGAATGAGTGTGCCCACATGGAGGTGTGCACACTGAACTGTTAGAATGAGTGTGCCCACATGGAGGTGTGTACACTGAACAGTTAGAATGAGTGTGTCCACATGGAGTTGTGCACACTGAACTGTTAGAATGAGTGTGGCCCTGTTTAGGTGTGCACACAGAAATGTTAAAATGAGTGTGTCCACATGGAGGTGTGCACACTGAAGTGTTAGAATTTGTCCACATTGAGGTGTGCACACTGAATTGTTACAATGAGTGTGTCCACATGGAGGTGTCCACCCTGAACTGTTAGAATGAGTATGCCCACATGGAGGTGTGCACACTGACCTGTTAGATTGAGTGTGTCCACATGGAGGTGTGCACACTGAACTGTTACAATGAGTGTATCCCTATGGAGGTGTGCACACTGAACTGTTAGGATGAGTGTGTCCACATGGAGGTGTGCACACTGAACTGTTTAAATGAGTGTGTCCACATGGAGGTGTGCACACTGAAATGTTAGAATGAGTGTGTCCCTGTGGAGGTGTGCACACTGAACTGTTAGAATGATTGTGTCCACATGGAGGTGTGCACACTGAACTGTTAGAATGAGTGTGTCCCTATGGAGGTGTGCACACTGAAATGTTAGAATGAGTGTGCCCACATGGAGGTGTGCACACTGAAGTGTTAGAATTTGTCCACATGGAGGTGTGCACACTGAACTGTTAGAATGAGTGTGTCCACATGAAGGTGTGCACACTGAACTGTTAGAATGAGTGTGTCCACATGGAGGTGTGCACACTGAACTGTTAGAATGAGTGTGCCCACATGGAGGTGTGCACACTGAACTGTTAGAATGAGCGTGCCCACATGGAGGTGTGCACACTGAACTGTTAGAATGAGTATGCCCACATGGAGGTGTGCACACTGAACTGTTAGAATGAGTGTGCCCACATGGAGGTGTGCACAATGAACAGGTAGAATGACTGTGTCCACATGGAGGTGTGCAAATTGAAGTGTTAGAATGAATGTGCCCACATGGAGGTGTGCACACTGAAATGTTAGAATGAGTGTGTCCACATGGAGGTGTGCACACTGAACTGTTAGAATGAGTGTATCCCTGTGGAGGTGTGCACACTGAACTGTTAGGATGAGTGTGTCCACATGGAGGTGTGCACACTGAACTGTTAGAATGAGTGTGTCCACATGCAGGTGTGCACAATGAACTGTTGGAATGAGTGTGTCCACATGGAGGTGTGCACACTTAACTGTTAGAATGAGTGTGCCCACGTGGAAGTGTGCACACTGAACTGTTACAATGAGTGTATCCCTGTGGAGGTGTGCACACTGAACTGTTAGAATGAGTGTGTCCTCATGGAGGTGTGCACACTGAACTGTTAGAATGAGTGTGTCCACATGGAGGTGTGCACACTGAACTGTTACAATGAGTGTATCCCTGTGGAGGTGTGCACACTGAACTGTTAGGATGAGTGTGTCCTCATGGAGGTGTGCACACTGAACTGTTAGAATGAGTGTGTCCACATGGAGGTGTGCACACTGAACTGTTAGAATGAGTGTGTCCACATGGAGGTGTGCACACTGAACTGTTAGAATGAGTGTGTCCACATTGAGGTGTGCACACTGAACTGTTAGAATGAGTGTGTCCACATGGAGGTGTGCACACTGAACTGTTAGAATGAGTGTGTCCACATGGGGGTGTGCACACTGAACTGTTAGAATGAGTGTGTCCACATCGAGGTGTGCACACTGAACTGTTAGAATGAGTGTGTCCACATGGAGGTGTGCACACTGAACTGTTAGAATGAGTGTGCCCACATGGAGGTGTGCACACTGAACTGTTAGAATGAGTGTGTCCACATCGAGGTGTGCACACTGAACTGTTAGAATGAGTGTGTCCACATGGAGGTGTGCACACTGAACTGTTAGAATGAGTGTGCCCACATGGAGGTGTGAACACTGAACAGTTAGAATGAGTGTGTCCACATGGAGTTGTGCACACTGAACTGTTAGAATGAGTGTGGCCCTGTTTAGGTGTGCACACAGAAATGTTAAAATGAGTGTGTCCACATGGAGGTGTGCACACTGAAGTGTTAGAATTTGTCCACATTGAGGTGTGCACACTGAATTGTTACAATGAGTGTGTCCAAATGGAGGTGTCCACCCTGAACTGTTAGAATGAGTATGCCCACATGGAGGTGTGCACACTGACCTGTTAGATTGAGTGTGTCCACATGGAGGTGTGCACACTGAACTGTTACAATGAGTGTATCCCTGTGGAGGTGTGCACACTGAACTGTTAGGATGAGTGTGTCCACATGAAGGTGTGCACACTGAACTGTTTAAATGAGTGTGTCCACATGGAGGTGTGCACACTGAAATGTTAGAATGAGTGTGTCCACATGGAGGTGTGCACACTGAACTGTTAGAATGAGTGTGCCCACATGGAGGTGTGCACACTGAACTGTTAGAATGAGTATGCCCACATGGAGGTGTGCACACTGAAATGTTAGAATGATTTTGTCCACATGCAGGTGTGCACACTGAACTGTTAGAATGAGTGTGTCCCTTTGGAGGTGTGCACACTGAACTGTTAGAATGAGTGTGCCCACATGGAGGTGTGCACAATGAACAGGTAGAATGAGTGTGTCCACATGGAGGTGTGCAAACTGAAGTGTTAGAATGAATGTGCCCACATGGAGGTGTGCACACTGAAATGTTAGAATGAGTGTGTCCACATGGAGGTGTGCACACTGAACTGTTAGAATGAGTGTATCCCTGTGCAGGTGTGCACACTGAACTGTTAGGATGAGTGTGTCCACATGGAGGTGTGCACACTGAACTGTTAGAATGAGTGTGTCCACATGCAGGTGTGCACAATGAACTGTTGGAATGAGTGTGTCCACATGCAGTTGTGCACACTTAACTGTTAGAATGAGTGTGCCCACGTGGAAGTGTGCACACTGAACTGTTACAATGAGTGTATCCCTGTGGAGGTGTGCACACTGAACTGTTAGGATGAGTGTGTCCTCATGGAGGTGTGCACACTGAACTGTTAGAATGAGTGTGTCCACATGGAGGTGTGCACACTGAAATGTTAGAATGAGTGTGTCCACATGGAGGTGTGCACGCTGAACTTTTAGAATGAGTGTGCCCACATGGAGGTGTGCACACTGAACTGTTAGAATGATTTTGTCCACAGGCAGGTGTGCACACTGAACTGTTAGAATGAGTGTGTCCCTGTGGAGGTGTGCACACTGAACTGTTAGAATGAGTGTGCCCACATGGAGGTGTGCACACTGAACAGGTAGAATGAGTGTGTCCACATGGTGGTGTGCAAACTGAAGTGTTAGAATGAATGTGCCCACATGGAGGTGTGCTCACTGAACTGTTAGAAAGAGTGTGTCCACATGGAGGTGTGCACACTGAACTGTTAGAATGAGTGTATCCCTGTGGAGGTGTGCACACTGAACTGTTAGGATGAGTGTGTCCACATGGAGGTGTGCACACTGAACTGTTAGAAAGAGTGTGTCCACATGCAGGTGTGCACAATGAACTGGTGGATTGAGTGTTTCCACATGGAGGTGTGCACACTGAACTTTTAGAATGAGTGTGCCCACATGGATGTGTGCACACTGAACTGTTAGAATGAGTATGCCCACATGGAGGTGTGCACACTGAACTGTTAGAATGATTGTGTCCACATGCAGGTGTGCACACTGAACTGTTAGAATGAGTGTGCCTACATGGAGGTGTGCACACTGAAATGTTAGAATGAGTGTGTCCACATGGAGGTGTGCACACTGAACTGTTAGAATGAGTGTGTCCCTGTGGAGATGTGCACACTGGACAGTTAGAATGAGTGTGTCCACATGGAGGTGTGCACACTGAACTGTTAGAATGAGTGTGCCCACATGGAGGAGAGCACACTGAACTGTTAGAATGAATGTGCCCACATGGAGGTGTGCACACTGAACTGTTAGAATGAGTGTATCCCTGTGGAGGTGTGCACACTGAAATGTTAGGATGAGTGTGTCCACATGGAGGTGTGCACAATGAACTGTTAGAATGAGTGTGTCCCTGTGGAGGTGTGCACACTGAAGTGTTAGAATTTGTCCACATGGAGGTGTGCACAGTGAACTGTTAGAATGAGTGTGTCCCTGTGGAGGTATGCACACTGAACTGTTAGAATGATTGTGTCATGATAGAGGTGTGCACACTGAACTCTTAGAATAAGTGTGTCCCTGTGGAGGTGTGCACACTGAAATGTTAGAATGAATGTGTCCACATGGAGGTGTGCACACTGAAGTGTTAGAATTTGTCCACATGGAGGTGTGCACACTGAACTGTTAGAATGAGTGTGTCCACATGGAGGTGTGCACACTGAACTGTTAGAATGAGTGTATCCCTGTGGAGGTGTGCACACTGAACTGTTTGGATGAGTGTATCCACATGGAGGTGTGCACACTGAACTGTTAGAATGAGTGTGTCCACATGGAGGTGTGCACACTGAACTGTTAGTTGAGTGTGCCCACATGGAGGTGTGCACACTTAACTGTTAGAATGAGTATGCACACATGGAGGTGTGCACACTGAACTGTTAGAATGAATGTGTCCACATGGAGGTGTGCACACTGAAGTGTTAGAATTTGTCCACATGGAGGTGTGCACACTGAACTGTTAGAATGAGTGTGCCCACATGGAGGTGTGCACACTGAACTGTTAGAATGAGTGTGTCCACATGGAGTTGTGCACAATGAAATGTTAGAATGAGTGTGGCCCTGTGGAGGTGTGCACACAGAAATGTTAAAATGAGTGTGTCCACATGGAGGTGTGCACACTGAAGTGTTAGAATTTGTCCACATTGAGGTGTGCACACTGCATTGTTACAATGAGTGTGTCCACATGGAGGTGTCCACACTGAACTGTTAGAATGAGTATGCCCACATGGAGGTGTGCACACTGAACAGTTAGAATGAGTGTGTCCACATGGAGGTGTGCACACTGAACTGTTACAATGAGTGTATCCCTGTGGAGGTGTGCACACTGAACTGTTAGGATGAGTGTGTCCACATGGAGGTGTGCACACTGAACTGTTAGAATGAGTGTGTCCACATGGAGGTGTGCACACTGAAATGTTAGAATGAGTGTGTCCACATGGAGGTGTGCACACTGAACTGTTAGAATGAGTGTGCCCACATGGAGGTGTGCACACTGAACTGTTAGAATGAGTATACCCACATGGAGGTGTGCACACTGAACTGTTAGAATGAGTGCGTCCACATTGAGGTGTGCACACTGAACTGTTAGAATGAGTGTGTCCACATGGAGGTGTGCACACTGAAGTGTTAGAATTTGTCCACATGCAGGTGTGCACACTGAACTGTTAGGATGAGTGTGTCCCTGTGGAGGTGTGCACACTGAACTGTTAGAATGAGTGTGCCTACATGGAGGTGTGCACACTGAACAGGTAGAATGAGTGTGTCCACATGGAGGTGTGCAAACTGAAGTGTTAGAATGAATGTGCCCACATGGAGGCGTGCACACTGAAATGTTAGAATGAGTGTATCCCTGTGGAGGTGTGCACACTGAACTGTTAGGATGAGTGTGTCCACATGGAGGTGTGCACACTGAACTGTTAGTATGAGTGTGTCCACATGCAGGTGTGCACAATGAACTGTTGGAATGAGTGTGTCCACATGGAGGTGTGCACACTGAACTGTTAGAATGAGTGTGCCCACATGGAGGAGAGCACACTGAACTGTTAGAATGAGTGTGCCCACATGGAGGTGTGCACACTGAACTGTTAGAATGAGTGTATCCCTGTGGAGGTGTGCACACTGAACTGTTAGGATGAGTGTGTCCACATGGAGGTGTTCACAATGAACTGTTAGAATGAGTGTGTCCCTGTGGAGGTGTGCACACTGAAGTGTTAGAATTTGTCCACATGGAGGTGTGCACACTGAACTGTTAGAATGAGTGTGCCCACATGTAGGTGTGCACACTGAACTGTTAGAATGAGTGTGCCCACATGGAGGTGTGCAAACTGTAGTGTTAGTATGAGTGTGCCCACATGGAGGTGTGCACACTGAACTGTTGGAATGAGTGTGTCCACATGGAGGTGTGCGCAATGAACTGTTAGTATGAGTGTATCCCTGTGGAGGTGTGCACACTGAACTGTTAGAATGAGTGTGTCCACATGGAGCTGTGCACACTGAACTGTTAGAATGAGTGTGCCCACATGGAGGTGTGCACACTGAACTGTTAGAATGAGTATACCCACATGGAGGTGTGCACACTGAACTGTTAGGATGAGTGTGTCCCTGTGGAGGTGTGCACACTGAACTGTTAGAATGAGTGTGCCTACATGGAGGTGTGCACACTGAACAGGTAGAATGAGTGTGTCCACATGGAGGTGTGCAAACTGAAGTGTTAGAATGAATGTGCCCACATGGAGGTGTGCACACTGAAATGTTAGAATGAGTGTGTCCACATGGAGGTGTGCACACTGAACTGTTAGAATGAGTGTATCCCTGTGGAGGTGTGCACACTGAACTGTTAGAATTAGTGTGTCCACATGGAGGTGTGCACACTGAACTGTTAGAATGAGTGTGTCCACATGCAGGTGTGCACAATGAACTGTTAGAATGAGTGTGCCTACATGGAGGTGTGCACACTGAAATGTTAGAATGAGTGTGTCCACATGGAGGTGTGCACACTGAACTGTTAGAATGAGTGTGTCCCTGTGGAGATGTGCACACTGGACAGTTAGAAGGAGTGTGTCCACATGGAGGTGTGCACACTGAACTGTTAGAATGAGTGTGCCCACATGGATGTGTGCACACTGAACTGTTAGAATGAGTATGCCCACATGGAGGTGTGCACACTGAACTGTTAGAATGATTGTGTCCACATGCAGGTGTGCACACTGAACTGTTAGAATGAGTGTGCCTACATGGAGGTGTGCACACTGAAATGTTAGAATGAGTGTGTCCACATGGAGGTGTGCACACTGAACTGTTAGAATGAGTGTATCCCTGTGGAGGTGTGCACACTGAACTGTTAGGATGAGTGTGTCCACATGGAGGTGTGCACACTGAACTGTTAGAATGAGTGTGTCCACATGCAGTTGTGCACAATGAACTGTTGGAATGAGTGTGTCCACATGGAGGTGTGCACACTTAACTGTTAGAATGAGTGTGCCCACGTGGAAGTGTGCACACTGAACTGTTACAATGAGTGTATCCCTGTGGAGGTGTGCACACTGAACTGTTAGAATGAGTGTGTCCTCATGGAGGTGTGCACACTGAACTGTTAGAATGAGTGTGTCCACATGGAGGTGTGCACACTGAACTGTTACAATGAGTGTATCCCTGTGGAGGTGTGCACACTGAACTGTTAGGATGAGTGTGTCCTCATGGAGGTGTGCACACTGAACTGTTAGAATGAGTGTGTCCACATGGAGGTGTGCACACTGAACTGTTAGAATGAGTGTGTCCACATGGAGGTGTGCACACTGAACTGTTAGAATGAGTGTGTCCACATTGAGGTGTGCACACTGAACTGTTAGAATGAGTGTGTCCACATGGAGGTGTGCACACTGAACTGTTAGAATGAGTGTGTCCACATGGGGGTGTGCACACTGAACTGTTAGAATGAGTGTGTCCACATCGAGGTGTGCACACTGAACTGTTAGAATGAGTGTGTCCACATGGAGGTGTGCACACTGAACTGTTAGAATGAGTGTGCCCACATGGAGGTGTGAACACTGAACAGTTAGAATGAGTGTGTCCACATGGAGTTGTGCACACTGAACTGTTAGAATGAGTGTGGCCCTGTTTAGGTGTGCACACAGAAATGTTAAAATGAGTGTGTCCACATGGAGGTGTGCACACTGAAGTGTTAGAATTTGTCCACATTGAGGTGTGCACACTGAATTGTTACAATGAGTGTGTCCAAATGGAGGTGTCCACCCTGAACTGTTAGAATGAGTATGCCCACATGGAGGTGTGCACCCTGACCTGTTAGATTGAGTGTGTCCACATGGAGGTGTGCACACTGAACTGTTACAATGAGTGTATCCCTGTGGAGGTGTGCACACTGAACTGTTAGGATGAGTGTGTCCACATGAAGGTGTGCACACTGAACTGTTTAAATGAGTGTGTCCACATGGAGGTGTGCACACTGAAATGTTAGAATGAGTGTGTCCACATGGAGGTGTGCACACTGAACTGTTAGAATGAGTGTGCCCACATGGAGGTGTGCACACTGAACTGTTAGAATGAGTATGCCCACATGGAGGTGTGCACACTGAAATGTTAGAATGATTTTGTCCACATGCAGGTGTGCACACTGAACTGTTAGAATGAGTGTGTCCCTTTGGAGGTGTGCACACTGAACTGTTAGAATGAGTGTGCCCACATGGAGGTGTGCACAATGAACAGGTAGAATGAGTGTGTCCACATGGAGGTGTGCAAACTGAAGTGTTAGAATGAATGTGCCCACATGGAGGTGTGCACACTGAAATGTTAGAATGAGTGTGTCCACATGGAGGTGTGCACACTGAACTGTTAGAATGAGTGTATCCCTGTGCAGGTGTGCACACTGAACTGTTAGGATGAGTGTGTCCACATGGAGGTGTGCACACTGAACTGTTAGAATGAGTGTGTCCACATGCAGGTGTGCACAATGAACTGTTGGAATGAGTGTGTCCACATGCAGTTGTGCACACTTAACTGTTAGAATGAGTGTGTCCACATGGAGGTGTGCACACTGAACTGTTAGAATGAGTGTATCCCTGTGCAGGTGTGCACACTGAACTGTTAGGATGAGTGTGTCCACATGGAGGTGTGCACACTGAACTGTTAGAAAGAGTGTGTCCACATGCAGGTGTGCACAATGAACTGGTGGATTGAGTGTTTCCACATGGAGGTGTGCACACTGAACTTTTAGAATGAGTGTGCCCACATGGATGTGTGCACACTGAACTGTTAGAATGAGTATGCCCACATGGAGGTGTGCACACTGAACTGTTAGAATGATTGTGTCCACATGCAGGTGTGCACACTGAACTGTTAGAATGAGTGTGCCTACATGGAGGTGTGCACACTGAAATGTTAGAATGAGTGTGTCCACATGGAGGTGTGCACACTGAACTGTTAGAATGAGTGTGTCCCTGTGGAGATGTGCACACTGGACAGTTAGAATGAGTGTGTCCACATGGAGGTGTGCACACTGAACTGTTAGAATGAGTGTGCCCACATGGAGGAGAGCACACTGAACTGTTAGAATGAATGTGCCCACATGGAGGTGTGCACACTGAACTGTTAGAATGAGTGTATCCCTGTGGAGGTGTGCACACTGAAATGTTAGGATGAGTGTGTCCACATGGAGGTGTGCACAATGAACTGTTAGAATGAGTGTGTCCCTGTGGAGGTGTGCACACTGAAGTGTTAGAATTTGTCCACATGGAGGTGTGCACAGTGAACTGTTAGAATGAGTGTGTCCCTGTGGAGGTATGCACACTGAACTGTTAGAATGATTGTGTCATGATAGAGGTGTGCACACTGAACTCTTAGAATGAGTGTGTCCCTGTGGAGGTGTGCACACTGAAATGTTAGAATGAATGTGTCCACATGGAGGTGTGCACACTGAAGTGTTAGAATTTGTCCACATGGAGGTGTGCACACTGAACTGTTAGAATGAGTGTGTCCACATGGAGGTGTGCACACTGAACTGTTAGAATGAGTGTATCCCTGTGGAGGTGTGCACACTGAACTGTTTGGATGAGTGTATCCACATGGAGGTGTGCACACTGAACTGTTAGAATGAGTGTGTCCACATGGAGGTGTGCACACTGAACTGTTAGTTGAGTGTGCCCACATGGAGGTGTGCACACTTAACTGTTAGAATGAGTATGCACACATGGAGGTGTGCACACTGAACTGTTAGAATGAATGTGTCCACATGGAGGTGTGCACACTGAAGTGTTAGAATTTGTCCACATGGAGGTGTGCACACTGAACTGTTAGAATGAGTGTGCCCACATGGAGGTGTGCACACTGAACTGTTAGAATGAGTGTGTCCACATGGAGTTGTGCACAATGAAATGTTAGAATGAGTGTGGCCCTGTGGAGGTGTGCACACAGAAATGTTAAAATGAGTGTGTCCACATGGAGGTGTGCACACTGAAGTGTTAGAATTTGTCCACATTGAGGTGTGCACACTGCATTGTTACAATGAGTGTGTCCACATGGAGGTGTCCACACTGAACTGTTAGAATGAGTATGCCCACATGGAGGTGTGCACACTGAACTGTTAGAATGAGTGTGTCCACATGGAGGTGTGCACACTGAACTGTTACAATGAGTGTATCCCTGTGGAGGTGTGCACACTGAACTGTTAGGATGAGTGTGTCCACATGGAGGTGTGCACACTGAACTGTTAGAATGAGTGTGTCCACATGGAGGTGTGCACACTGAAATGTTAGAATGAGTGTGTCCACATGGAGGTGTGCACACTGAACTGTTAGAATGAGTGTGCCCACATGGAGGTGTGCACACTGAACTGTTAGAATGAGTATACCCACATGGAGGTGTGCACACTGAACTGTTAGAATGAGTGTGTCCAAATTGAGGTGTGCACACTGAACTGTTAGAATGAGTGTGTCCACATGGAGGTGTGCACACTGAAGTGTTAGAATTTGTCCACATGCAGGTGTGCACACTGAACTGTTAGGATGAGTGTGTCCCTGTGGAGGTGTGCACACTGAACTGTTAGAATGAGTGTGCCTACATGGAGGTGTGCACACTGAACAGGTAGAATGAGTGTGTCCACATGGAGGTGTGCAAACTGAAGTGTTAGAATGAATGTGCCCACATGGAGGCGTGCACACTGAAATGTTAGAATGAGTGTATCCCTGTGGAGGTGTGCACACTGAACTGTTAGGATGAGTGTGTCCACATGGAGGTGTGCACACTGAACTGTTAGTATGAGTGTGTCCACATGCAGGTGTGCACAATGAACTGTTGGAATGAGTGTGTCCACATGGAGGTGTGCACACTGAACTGTTAGAATGAGTGTGCCCACATGGAGGAGAGCACACTGAACTGTTAGAATGAGTGTGCCCACATGGAGGTGTGCACACTGAACTGTTAGAATGAGTGTATCCCTGTGGAGGTGTGCACACTGAACTGTTAGGATGAGTGTGTCCACATGGAGGTGTTCACAATGAACTGTTAGAATGAGTGTGTCCCTGTGGAGGTGTGCACACTGAAGTGTTAGAATTTGTCCACATGGAGGTGTGCACACTGAACTGTTAGAATGAGTGTGCCCACATGTAGGTGTGCACACTGAACTGTTAGAATGAGTGTGCCCACATGGAGGTGTGCAAACTGTAGTGTTAGAATGAGTGTGCCCACATGGAGGTGTGCACACTGAACTGTTGGAATGAGTGTGTCCACATGGAGGTGTGCGCAATGAACTGTTAGAATGAGTGTATCCCTGTGGAGGTGTGCACACTGAACTGTTAGAATGAGTGTGTCCACATGGAGGTGTGCACACTGAACTGTTAGAATGAGTGTGCCCACATGGAGGTGTGCACACTGAACTGTTAGAATGAGTATACCCACATGGAGGTGTGCACACTGAACTGTTAGGATGAGTGTGTCCCTGTGGAGGTGTGCACACTGAACTGTTAGAATGAGTGTGCCTACATGGAGGTGTGCACACTGAACAGGTAGAATGAGTGTGTCCACATGGAGGTGTGCAAACTGAAGTGTTAGAATGAATGTGCCCACATGGAGGTGTGCACACTGAAATCTTAGAATGAGTGTGTCCACATGGAGGTGTGCACACTGAACTGTTAGAATGAGTGTATCCCTGTGGAGGTGTGCACACTGAACTGTTAGAATGAGTGTGTCCACATGGAGGTGTGCACACTGAACTGTTAGAATGAGTATGCCCACATGGAGTTGTGCACACTGAACTGTTAGAATGATTGTGTCCACATGCTGGTGTGCACACTGAAATGTTAGAATGAGTGTGTCCCTGTGGATGTGTGTACACTGAAATGTTAGAATGAGTGTGTCCACATGGAGGTGTGCACACTGAACTGTTAGAATGAGTGTGTCCCTGTGGAGATGTGCACACTGAACTGTTAGAATGAGTGTGTCCACATGGAGTTGTGCACACTGAACTGTTAGAATGAGTGTGCCCACATGGAGGAGAGCACACTGAACTGTTAGAATGAGTGTGCCCACATGGAGGTGTGCACACTGAACTGTTAGAATGAGTGTATCCCTGTGGAGGTGTGCACACTGAACTGTTGGGATGAGTGTGTCCACATGGAGGTGTGCACAATGAACTGTTAGAATGAGTGTGTCCCTGTGGAGTTGTGCACACTGAAGTGTTAGAATTTGTCCACATGGAGGTGTGCACACTGAACTGTTAGAATGAGTGTGCCCACATGTAGGTGTGCACACTGAACTCTTAGAATGAGTGTGCCCACATGGAGGTGTGCACACTGAAGTGTTAGAATGAATGTGCCCACATGGAGGTGTGCACACTGAACTGTTAGAATGAGTGTGTCCACATGGAGGTGTGCACACTGAACTGTTAGAATGAGTGTATCCCTGTGGAGGTGTGCACACTGAACTGTTAGGATGAGTGTGTCCACATGGAGGTGTGCACACTGAACTGTTAGAAAGAGTGTGTCCACATGCAGGTGTGCACAATGAACTGGTGGAATGGGTGTTTCCACATGGAGGTGTGCACACTGAACTGTTAGAATGAGTGTGCCCACATGGATGTGTGCACACTGAACTGTTAGAATGAGTATGCCCACATGGAGGTGTGCACACTGAACTGTTAGAATGATTGTGTCCACATGCAGGTGTGCACACTGAACTGTTAGAATGAGTGTGCCCACATGGAGGTGTGCACACTGAAATGTTAGAATGATTGTGTCCACATGGAGGTGTGCACACTGAACTGTTAGAATGAGTGTGTCCCTGTGGAGATGTGCACAGTGGACTGTTAGAATGAGTTTGTCCACATGGAGGAGAGCACACTGAACTGTTAGAATGAATGTGCCCACATGGAGGTGTGCACACTGAACTGTTAGAATGAGTGTATCCCTGTGGAGGTGTGCACACTGAACTGTTAGGATGAGTGTGTCCACATGGAGGTGTGCACAATGAACTGTTAGAATGAGTGTGTCCCTGTGGAGGTGTGCACACTGAAGTGTTAGAATTTGTCCACATGGAGGTGTGCACACTCAACTGTTAGAATGAGTGTGTCCCTGTGGAGATGTGCACACTGAACTGTTAGAATGAGTGTGTCCACATGGAGGTGTGCACACTGAACTGTTAGAATGAGTGTGTCCACATGGAGGTGTGCACACTGAACTGTTAGAATGAATGTGCTCACTTGGAGGTGTGCACACTGAACGGTTAGAATGAGTGTATCCCTGTGGAGGTGTGCACACTGAACTGTTAGGATGAGTGTGTCCACATGGAGGTGTGCACACTTAACTTTTAGAATGAGTATGCACACATGGAGGTGTGCACACTGAACTTTTAGAATGATTGTGTCCACATGCAGGTGTGCACACTGAACTGTTAGAATGAGTGTGTCCCTGTGGAGGTGTGCACACTGAAATGTTAGAATGAGTGTGTCCACATGGAGGTGTGCACACTGAAGTGTTAGAATTTGTCCACATGGAGGTGTGCACACTGAACTGTTAGAATGAGTGTGTCCACATTGAGGTGTGCACACTGAACTGTTAGAATGAGTGTGTCCACATGGAGGTGTGCACACTGAACTGTTAGAATGAGTGTGTCCACATGGGGGTGTGCACACTGAACTGTTAGAATGAGTTTGTCCACATGGCGGTGTGCACACTGAACTGTTAGAATGAGTGTGTCCACATGGAGGTGTGCACACTGAACTGTTAGAATGAGTGTGCCCACATGGAGGTGTGTACACTGAACAGTTAGAATGAGTGTGTCCACATGGAGTTGTGCACACTGAACTGTTAGAATGAGTGTGGCCCTGTTTAGGTGTGCACACAGAAACGTTAAAATGAGTGTGTCCACATGGAGGTGTGCACACTGAAGTGTTAGAATTTGTCCACATTGAGGTGTGCACACTGAATTGTTACAATGAGTGTGTCCACATGGAGGTGTGCACACTGAACTGTTAGAATGAGTATGCCCACATGGAGGTGTGCACACTGACCTGTTAGATTGAGTGTGTCCACATGGAGGTGTGCACACTGAACTGTTACAATGAGTGTATCCCTGTGGAGGTGTGCACACTGAACTGTTAGGATGAGTGTGTCCACATGTAGGTGTGCACACTGAACTGTTTAAATGAGTGTGTCCACATGGAGGTGTGCACACTGAAATGTTAGAATGAGTGTGTCCACATGGAGGTGTGCACACTGAACTGTTAGAATGAGTGTGCCCACATGGAGGTGTGCACACTGAACTGTTAGAATGAGTATGCCCACATGGAGGTGTGCACACTGAACTGTTAGAATGATTTTGTCCACATGCAGGTGTGCACACTGAACTTTTAGAATGAGTGTGTCCCTTTGGAGGTGTGCACACTGAACTGTTAGAATGAGTGTGCCCACATGGAGGTGTGCACAATGAACAGGTAGAATGAGTGTGTCCACATGGAGGTGTGCAAACTGAAGTGTTAGAATGAATGTGCCCACATGGAGGTGTGCACACTGAACTGTTAGAATGAGTGTGTCCACATGGAGGTGTGCACACTGAACTGTTAGAATGAGTGTATCCCTGTGGAGGTGTGCACACTGAACTGTTAGGATGAGTGTGTCCACATGGAGGTGTGCACACTGAACTGTTAGAATGAGTGTGTCCAATGCAGGTGTGCACAATGAACTGTTGGAATGAGTGTGTCCACATGGAGGTGTGCACACTTAACTGTTAGAATGAGTGTGCCCACGTGGAAGTGTGCACACTGAACTGTTACAATGAGTGTATCCCTGTGGAGGTGTGCACACTGAACTGTTAGAATGAGTGTGCCCACATGGAGGTGTGCACACTGAACTGTTAGAATGAGTGTGTCCACAGGCAGGTGTGCACACTGAACTGTTAGAATGAGTGTGTCCCTGTGGAGGTGTGCACACTGAACTGTTAGAATGAGTGTGCCCACATGGAGGTGTGCACACTGAACAGGTAGAATGAGTGTGTCCACATGGTGGTGTGCAAACTGAAGTGTTAGAATGAATGTGCCCACATGGAGGTGTGCTCACTGAACTGTTAGAATGAGTGTGTCCACATGGAGGTGTGCACACTGAACTGTTAGAATGAGTGTATCCCTGTGGAGGTGTGCAGACTGAACTGTTAGGATGAGTGTGTCCACATGGAGGTGTGCACACTGAACTGTTAGAAAGAGTGTGTCCACATGCAGGTGTGCACAATGAACTGGTGGAATGAGTGTTTCCACATGGAGGTGTGCACACTGAACTGTTAGAATGAGTGTGCCCACATGGATGTGTGCACACTGAACTGTTAGAATGAGTATGCCCACATGGAGGTGTGCACACTGAACTGTTAGAATGATTGTGTCCACATGCAGTTGTGCACACTGAACTGTTAGAATGAGTGTGCCTACATGGAGGTGTGCACACTGAAATGTTAGAATGATTGTGTCCACATGGAGGTGTGCACACTGAACTGTTAGAATGAGTGTGTCCCTGTGGAGATGTGCACACTGGACTCTTAGAATGAGTGTGTCCACATGGAGGTGTGCACACTGAACTGTTAGAATGAGTGTGCCCACATGGAGGAGAGCACACTGAACTGTTAGAATGAATGTGCCCACATGGAGGTGTGCACACTGAACTGTTAGAATGAGTGTATCCCTGTGGAGGTGTGCACACTGAAATGTTAGGATGAGTGTGTCCACATGGAGGTGTGCACAATGAACTGTTAGAATGAGTGTGTCCCTGTGGAGGTGTGCACACTGAAGTGTTAGAATTTGTCCACATTGAGGTGTGCACAGTGAACTGTTAGAATGAGTGTGTCCCTGTGGAGTTATGCACACTGAACTGTTAGAATGATTGTGTCATGATAGAGGTGTGCACACTGAACTCTTAGAATGAGTGTGTCCCTGTGGAGGTGTGCACACTGAAATGTTAGAATGAATGTGTCCACATGGAGGTGTGCACACTGAAGTGTTAGAATTTGTCCACATGGAGGTGTGCACACTGAACTGTTAGAATGAGTGTGTCCACATGGAGGTGTGCACACTGAACTGTTAGAATGAGTGTATCCCTGTGGAGGTGTGCACACTGAACTGTTTGGATGAGTGTATCCACATGGAGGTGTGCACACTGAACTGTTAGAATGAGTGTGTCCACATGGAGGTTTGCACACTGAACTGTTAGTTGAGTGTGCCCACATGGAGGTGTGCACACTTAACTGTTAGAATGAGTATGCACACATGGAGGTGTGCACACTGAACTTTTAGAATGAATGTGTCCACATGGAGGTGTGCACACTGAAGTGTTAGAATTTGTCCACATGGAGGTGTGCACACTGAACTGTTAGAATGAGTGTGCCCACATGGAGGTGTGCACACTGAACTGTTAGAATGAGTGTGTCCACATGGAGTTGTGCACAATGAAATGTTAGAATGAGTGTGGCCCTGTGGAGGTGTGCACACAGAAATGTTAAAATGAGTGTGTCCACATGGAGGTGTGCACACTGAAGTGTTAGAATTTGTCCACATTGAGGTGTGCACACTGAATTGTTACAATGAGTGTGTCCACATGGAGGTGTCCACACTGAACTGTTAGAATGAGTATGCCCACATGGAGGTGTGCACACTGAACTGTTAGAATGAGTGTGTCCACATGGAGGTGTGCACACTGAACTGTTACAATGAGTGTATCCCTGTGGAGGTGTGCACACTGAACTGTTAGGATGAGTGTGTCCACATGGAGGTGTGCACACTGAACTGTTAGAATGAGTGTGTCCACATGGAGGTGTGCACCCTGAAATGTTAGAATGAGTATGTCCACATGGAGGTGTGCACACTGAACTGTTAGAATGAGTGTGCCCACATGGAGGTGTGCACACTGAACTGTTAGAATGAGTATACCCACATGGAGGTGTGCACACAGAACTGTTAGAATGAGTGTGTCCACATTGAGGTGTGCACACTGAACTGTTAGAATGAGTGTGTCCACATGGAGGTGTGCACACTGAAGTGTTAGAATTTGTCCACATGCAGGTGTGCACACTTAACTGTTAGGATGAGTGTGTCCCTGTGGAGGTGTGCACACTGAACTGTTAGAATGAGTGTGCCTACATGGAGGTGTGCACACTGAACAGGTAGAATGAGTGTGTCCACAAGGAGGTGTGCAAACTGAAGTGTTAGAATGAATGTGCCCACATGGATGCGTGCACACTGAAATGTTAGAATGAGTGTATCCCTGTGGAGGTGTGCACACTGAACTGTTAGGATGAGTGTGTCCACATGGAGGTGTGCACACTGAACTGTTAGTATGAGTGTGTCCACATGCAGGTGTGCACAATGAACTGTTAGAATGAGTGTGTCCACATGGAGGTGTGCACACTGAACTGTTAGAATGAGTGTGCCCACATGGAGGAGAGCACACTGAACTGTTAGAATGAGTGTGCCCACATGGAGGTGTGCACACTGAACTGTTAGAATGAGTGTATCCCTGTGGAGGTGTGCACACTGAACTGTTAGGATGAGTGTGTCCACATGGAGGTGTGCACAATGAACTGTTAGAATGAGTGTGTCCCTGTGGAGGTGTGCACACTGAAGTGCTAGAATTTGTCCACATGGAGGTGTGCACACTGAACTGTTAGAATGAGTGTGCCCACATGTAGGTGTGCACACTGAACTGTTAGAATGAGTGTGCCCACATAGAGGTGTGCAAACTGTAGTGTTAGAATGAGTGTGCCCACATGGAGGTGTGCACACTGAACTGTTGGAATGAGTGTGTCCACATGGAGGTGTGCGCAATGAACTGTTAGAATGAGTGTATCCCTGTGGAGGTGTGCACACTGAACTGTTAGAATGAGTGTGTCCACATGGAGGTGTGCACACTGAACTGTTAGAATGAGTGTGCCCACATGGAGGTGTGCACACTGAACTGTTAGAATGAGTATACCCACATGGAGGTGTGCACACTGAACTGTTAGGATGAGTGTGTCCCTGTGGAGGTGTGCACACTGAACTGTTAGAATGAGTGTGCCTACATGGAGGTGTGCACACTGAACAGGTAGAATGAGTGTGTCCACATGGAGGTGTGCACACTGAACTGTTAGAATGAGTGTATCCCTGTAGAGGTGTGCACACTGAACTGTTAGAATGAGTGTGTCCACATGGAGGTGTGCACACTGAATTGTTAGAATGAGTGTGTCCACATGCAGGTGTGCACAATGAACTGTTAGAATGAGTGTGCCCACATGGAGGAGAGCACACTGAACTGTTAGAATGAGTGTGCCCACATGGAGGTGTGCACACTGAACTGTTAGAATGAGTGTATCCCTGTGGAGGTGTGCACACTGAACTGTTAGGATGAGTGTGTCCACATGGAGGTGTGCACAATGAACTGTTAGAATGAGTGTGTCCCTGTGGAGGTGTGCACACTGAAGTGCTAGAATTTGTCCACATGGAGGTGTGCACACTGAACTGTTAGAATGAGTGTGCCCACATGTAGGTGTGCACACTGAACTGTTAGAATGAGTGTGCCCACATGGAGGTGTGCAAACTGTAGTGTTAGAATGAGTGTGCCCACATGGAGGTGTGCACACTGAACTGTTGGAATGAGTGTGTCCACATGGAGGTGTGCGCAATGAACTGTTAGAATGAGTGTATCCCTGTGGAGGTGTGCACACTGAACTGTTAGAATGAGTGTGTCCACATGGAGGTGTGCACACTGAACTGTTAGAATGAGTGTGCCCACATGGAGGTGTGCACACTGAACTGTTAGGATGAGTGTGTCCCTGTGGAGTTGTGCACACTGAACTGTTAGAATGAGTGTGCCTACATGGAGGTGTGCACACTGAACAGGTAGAATGAGTGTGTCCACATGGAGGTGTGCAAACTGAAGTGTTAGAATGAATGTGCCCACATGGAGGTGTGCACACTGAAATGTTAGAATGAGTGTGTCCACATGGAGGTGTGCACACTGAACTGTTAGAATGAGTGTATCCCTGTAGAGGTGTGCACACTGAACTGTTAGAATGAGTGTGTCCACATGGAGGTGTGCACACTGAACTGTTAGAATGAGTGTGTCCACATGCAGGTGTGCACAATGAACTGTTAGAATGAGTGTGTCCACATGGAGGTGTGCACACTGAACTGTTAGAATGAGTGTGTCCACATGCAGGTGTGCACAATGAACTGTTGGAATGAGTGTGTCCACATGGAGGTGTGCACACTGAACTGTTAGAATGAGTGTGTCCACATGCAGGTGTGCACACTGAACTCTTAGAATGAGTGTGCCCACATGGAGGTGTGCAAACTGTAGTGTTAGAATGAGTGTGCCCACATGGAGGTGTGCACACTGAACTGTTAGAATGAGTGTGTCCACATGGAGGTGTGCGCACTGAACTGTTAGAATGAGTGTATCCCTGTGGAGGTGTGCACATTGAACTGTTAGGATGAGTGTGTCCACATGGAGGTGTGCACACTGAACTGTTAGTTGAGTGTGCCCACATGGAGGTGTGCACACTCAACTGTTAGAATGAGTATGCACACATGGAGGTGTGCACACTGAACTTTAAGAATGAGTGTGTCCCTGTGGAGGTGTGCACACTGAACTGTTAGAATGATTGTGTCCACATGGAGGTGTGCACACTGAACTGTTAGAATGAGTGTGTCCCTATGGAGGTGTGCACACTGAAATGTTAGAATGAGTGTGCCCACATGGAGGTGTGCACACTGAAGTGTTAGAATTTGTCCACATGGAGGTGTGCACACTGAACTGTTACAATGAGTGTGTCCACATGAAGGTGTGCACACTGAACTGTTAGAATGAGTGTGTCCACATGGAGGTGTGCACACTGAACTGTTAGAATGAGTGTGCCCACATGGAGGTGTGCACACTGAACTGTTAGAATGAGTGTGCCCACATGGAGGTGTGCACACTGAACTGTTAGAATGAGTGTGTCCACATGGAGGTGTGCACACTGAACTGTTAGAATGATTGTGTCCATATGGAGGTGTGCACACTGACCTGTTAGAATGAGTGTGTCCCTGTGCAGGTGTGCACACTGAACTGTTAGAATGAGTGTGTCCACATGGAGGTGTGCACACTGAACTGTTAGAATGATTGTGTCCATATGGAGGTGTGCACACTGAACTGTTAGAATGAGTGTGCCCACATGTAGGTGTGCACACTGAACTGTTAGAATGAGTGTGTCCACATGGAGGTGTGCACACTGAACTGTTACAATGAGTGTATCCCTGTGGAGGTGTGCACACTGAACTGTTAGGATGAGTGCGTCCACATGGAGGTGTGCTCAATGAACTGTTAGAATGAGTGTGTCCACATGGAGGTGTGCACACTGAAATGTTAGAATGAGTGTGTCCACATGAGGGTGTGCACACTGAACTGTTAGAATGAGTGTGCCCACATGGAGGTGTGCACACTGAACTGTTAGAATGAGTTTACCCACATGGAGGTGGGCACACTGAACTGTTAGAATGATTTTGTCCACATGCAGGTGTGCAAATTGAACTGTTAGGATGAGTGTGTCCCTGTGGAGGTGTGCACACTAAACTGTTAGAATGAGTGTGCTCACATGGAGGTGTGCACACTGAACAGGTACAATGAGTGTGTCCACATGGAGGTGTGCAAACTGAAGTGTTAGAATGAATGTGCCCACATGGATTTGTGCACACTGAAATGTTAGAATGAGTGTGTCCACATGGAGGTGTGCACACTGAACTGTTAGAATGAGTGTATCCCTGTGGAGGTGTGCACACTGAACTGTTAGAATGAGTGTGTCCACATGCAGGTGTGCACAATGAACTGTTGGAATGAGTGTGTCCACAAGGAGGTGTGCACACTGAACTGTTAGAATGAGTGTGCCCACATGGAAGTGTGCACACTGAACTGTTAGAATGAGTATGCCCACATGGAGTTGTGCACACTGAACTGTTAGAATGATTGTGTCCACATGCAGTTGTGCACACTGAACTGTTAGAATGAGTGTGTCCCTGTGGAGGTGTGCACACTGAAATGTTAGAATGAGTGTGCCCACATGGAGGTGTGCACACTGAACTGTTAGAATGAGTGTGTCCACATGGAGGTGTGCACACTGAACTGTTAGAATGATTGTGTCCATATGGAGGTGTGCACACTGAACTGTTAGAATGAGTGTGTCCCTGTGTAGGTGTGCACACTGAACTGTTAGAATGAGTGTGTCCACATGGAGGTGTGCACACTGAACTGTTAGAATGATTGTGTCCATATGGAGGTGTGCACACTGAACTGTTAGAATGAGTGTGCCCACATGTAGGTGTGCACACTGAACTGTTAGAATGAGTGTGTCCACATGGAGGTGTGCACACTGAACTGTTACAATGAGTGTATCCCTGTGGAGGTGTGCACACTGAACTGTTAGGATGAGTGCATCCACATGGAGGTGTGCTCAATAAACTGTTAGAATGAGTGTGTCCACATGGAGGTGTGCACACTGAAATGTTAGAATGAGTGTGTCCACATGAGGGTGTGCACACTGAACTGTTAGAATGAGTGTGCCCACATGGAGGTGTGCACACTGAACTGTTAGAATGAGTTT